>NW_016208093.1:0-2026 GCF_001687245.7 Rhagoletis zephyria
GAAAAATGCAAGAGGTAACTATGTGCCCTGCGAAAATACTATGTAGCTTAATAGCTAACAAAACTCACCCAAAATAGTGCCAAAATAGAAAAGTATATTTACACTCAGACCTATATAATTCACCACTCGGCTTAGTAAATTGGCGTTTTCCTTGAGTGGCCAGAGGAAATTGCACTTATAACCAATCATTTGCACAGGCAAAGAAATACCACGACCATCGAATTGCAGCGGCACAAAATAATCCATTTTGAAGGTGTAGCACTTGCACGTCACAAAGTAGAAAGTAATTATGAATCTTTAGAATAATGTTTGTGGCTTTTATACTTACAATCTACTTATTAATGCTTTACTGAGAATTATTTATTTTCACTATTTTAAATAATTAATTTTTCACAAAATTAAACAAGAATTAAATATTCAATATATATGTTTTGACCACAGCCTAAAAGACGTGTATGTATGTAAATTAACATGTATTCAAATGTACAATCGTTAATCGTATATACTAATCAAGTGGTATACAGCATTTTGATATAATAGGATATCAGTATGACCGTATAACAAAAAAAGGAAAATAATATAAGGAGGTAACAGTATAACAGTATTGCAGTATATAAGAGTAAAAGAGGATAACAGAATAGTGGTTTTACAGATAAACAACCCGGCAGTGCAACAGCAGAACAACGTGAAGCTATAATAATATAACAGTATAACTATACGTCTATAACTATACCTCTATAATAATAATAGATTGGCGCTTACACATATGTTAGTGTTTGGCCGAGCTTCTCCTCCGACTTGTGGTGTGCGCCTTGATGTTGTCACACAAAGCGGAGGGACCTACAGTTTTACGCCGACTCCGAACGGCGATTGTATTTTTATGAGAAGCTGTTTTTCATGGCAGAAATACACTCGGAGGTTTGCCATTGCCTGCCGAGNTTGTTGCGATGTTGCTTTGACCAGGGCTTGAACCCAGGTGCTGATGAGTGAAAGCGCGCACTGCTTACCACTACACCACAGCGGCCGACAATTAATATAATAGTTTAACATTATAACAGTATAACAATATAGGACATAATGTAAACATTATGAAAGTATAAAAGATTAACAGTACACAAATATGACAATGTAACGTATAATGATATAACAGTATAAAAATATTAATGTTGGTATGTAAAAATATAACACAGTATAACAGAGTAGCAGTATTACGGCATAAAATTCAGGCCATGTAACGGCATAAAATTTTCAAATCAATATATCTACTATGATTTTAACAGTGTAATATGAGAAGAGTATAATACATATTGTAAAGATTAGAAAAATATAACAGTATAGCAATATAGCAGAACAGCAACATCGCACTATTGCACTATTACAGTATAACAGCCTGGCAGTGTAACAGCATAACTTTAAGACAGTGTAACAAGATAACACTATACCAGTATACTACTTTAATATTATAACGGTATAACAGTGTGCATAATATACAGTAAAATATTCGAGCAGCGCAACAGCATAACACTACACATAAAAATGTAACAGAATACTGTTTAACCGTAAATCAGTATGATATTTTGTATACTTCTATAATAGTACAACAGTTTAACAGTGCATTACTAGAGCCTACTAAGAGTATAACAGTAACAGTATAGCGCATTAGTTGACGTAAGGCAAATATTTTTCTCTCGGTCTTTCTTATAACAAAGTCCAGTATAGTTGAAATTACAATATGCGAAAATCTTACCTGCCCTGGAAGAAAGCTAACAGGGCGATTCTGGCAACTGCCTTTCAACTCACCACCAAAAACGTTTCGTAAGGCGATTGTCAATCTGGCAACTAACTTAAAAGCTCTGTACTGTCTTTCGGAAGACTAAATGAAAGATCTGCTAACGAGGAGGTCTCAGCGTCATGCTGTTCCCCTTTTAGAAATAAATTTATTTTAATTAAAATAAGAAAAATTCTACTTAAAACAACAACATCTAAAAATTAAATGAGCAAATAAAACTTAAAAAGCAAATACCAA
>NW_016208094.1:0-2026 GCF_001687245.7 Rhagoletis zephyria
AGTTAACTTTTCCGATTTCGAAAAGTGTAGTGCTAACTTGACACACGTAGAAAAACGTAAATTTTGGTGACAGTGCGGTCTCGTACAATTCTCCGTATCCGGAAACGAACGGAAAACGACTACAATTTTCCCCACAAGATATTGAGCGCATGGTTACTTTTGCATGCCAAAAGAACGAATATTAGAAAACATTGAAAAAAAAGTCTGAGATAATACAATTATATTCGACTAAAAAAAACACAATAGTGTGCGCTAATTAGATAATGTGATAATCATGTTTAAAAACTCTTTTGAACTCTCATTTTTCGCAAAATAATATTGCGGATCAGGTTGCTCTGAGCGTTTATGGTAAAATGTTGTTTACCAAGAAAATGCAGCCCTGTTAGTTTTTATTTCTGTATCGCATAGCGGTGAGTTTCTATTTTTTGGTAATTCGGTTTGTGAAATGGTAAACAAATTATTGAAATTTATTGATTTGATGTGTTTAACATTTGATTAATAATAAATAATTTCAGATCACAAATTACAAGCACAGCATCATCAACGGTCATTGCAAGGAGAGCTACTGCAATCCCTGCGGTTTTTCCTCTTGGTAAATGCTTTCTGGACGTGACAAAGGATGGTCTTCCAAATCAGCCCGAATCCCCACACATCTATTGTACAATGTGAGCATTGGAATTCCATAGTGCAAATTCATATCCTATTTTCGCATAACATTTTTATTTGCATTTGTAGGAGCGTCTGATAGCCCACTTACGTACATAAATAGAAAATACAAAACGTGGTGAGGGACTTGAATTTGAAGATGATGAAGAGTACACAATGCTGGAAACTGGGAACGTGAGGCTAAAGCATCGATTAGCAATTCTGAATAAGGTTAGTCATTTTCAATTTTATATCTTTGTTCGTCGACATAATAAGACATGTCATCCTTGCAGGCTATTGTTACAGAACAAAACGCCGCAAGCACTGCTGTTCTGCCGTTCTTGCCGTTGGTGCATTTCAACAGCTTGCCGACACTTCAGCTATTTCAACTATTTCAACTAAAACATGGACTCAAATATGTAGTGTCCCGTAAAGTGTTCCAAAAAATCTATGACAGATTAGCTGTTACAATTACTATGTATGTGGGCTGATAAAACGTCTTCTAGCATGATCGTCAAGATCGTTAGTCATAGTTAGTAATATTTATTGGGCTGCAGAACGTGAAGGCATATTCAATTCCGATTTTATGGGTCGATTACGGATGGCAGCCGAACTTCAGTTGAGTGGCCAGTGGCCACCAATATGTATTCTCCTTTGACAAGATGTTGAAGAATCGCGGCAACACAGCCGTATACCCAGGGTGGGCAAAAACTCGGAGTTCGAGCGAGCGAGCGAGCAAACTCCTACTCAATGCCTCGCAGGCAACGAGACGCTAGCAGCTCGTACTCGTAGCAGCAATGAGGCGATGCACGAGAAGCTTGGCTTGCTCGGCAAACGAGCGAGCGCTGATTATTTGCTCGCGCTCCTATTAAACGAGCGAGGCTGCTGTGTGTTGCCTCGCTCGTAGTGTGAGGCGAGTAGCTGTCTGCATACTCGCTCTGCTAGGTAAGACGAGTGAGCGACGAGCGAGCGCTCCGAGTGTACTATACAATACATGCGTTTTTGTGCATAAAAATGTGGGAATGTACGTCAATAGATTATGTACGAAATTATGTTAATAATTGTATGTACATATGTACATATGCATATAAATATGTGAATATTATATTAGGGCAGCATTTAAAACAACAAATAACATTTATTACATACATAAGCATAGATTATGGAATGAAGTATTTTTAGAGTTATATGCATACATATGTACATTATACAGCTGCGAGAATGCATTTGCTTTTGCGGTCGTTCTCTTTACTCTCAAAACANCATTTATTACATACATAAGCATAGATTATGGAATGAAGTATTTTTAGAGTTATATGCATACATATGTACATTATACAGCTGCGAGAATGCATTTGCTTTTGCGGTCGTTCTCTTTACT
>NW_016208095.1:0-2026 GCF_001687245.7 Rhagoletis zephyria
ATTAAACACAGCGCAATCCTTGTACAAATCTCTTTTGAGGTTCGGCTCTACGTTTTTATGTTAGTACATATGTAAATGATCATTTATGTGCTGAAGATTACTTCACAAAATTGTCTCTTGAACGCATGCAGTCTACAGCCGGAATTCGATAATTTTGTTTGATTTCGGATACTGAAACATTTCACTTACTGATTAACTACAGTATTCAAAGAGTTTCCCAAGATCATTCAACATTAAAGCTTAAAAAATTGGTAAATGAGAAAGGATAACAGTCGGGGATTTGTTTGCCTCTTGATTTCGTTATCGAATTTTGATTGTGACTTCATGTTCCAAATCTCTGCGAAGGAATCTTACGACTCCATGATATTTGTAAAGCACGCATATCTTCGGTATGCGTTTCGGTTTTGCGGTACTTTGTTGGTTGACGACTTGTAAGATATGATGTTATATGTATTACATAAGTATTTATGTAGGCCAATGCAGTGTGTAGCAGACTGCATATTTTTGTTGCGGGTTTGGTAGTGGAACTGATAGGTATATGAGAAGTGGAATTCGCGATGGTTGTTACAACGACGTAGATGATGAGACAGAGTTGCTGAGTTGTTCCTCATCCTGTTCTCTATATGGCGGCAATAAGACCAGTTTTACTAATGGCCTTGTGACGTGCCCTCTTTCGGTCATGACCTCCACGACTCGTACGCGGTTATCTGAACCTGGGTGTAGGTTAACGATTCTACCTAATCTCCACTCGTTAGGTGGTAGGTTGTCCTCCTTAATAACGACGAGGTCTCCATTTTTCAAGTTGGCTTGTGGGTATTTCCACTTATTGCGCTTTTGGAGTTCCGACAGGTATTCTGTTTTCCACCTCTTGCAGAACGTATGGTGTAGAGCCTTCAGTCTTTGCCAACGATTCACAATCGACGCACGGTGTTCATCAGCGTCGATTTCAGGAGGAGCAAGAAGGTGCCCGCCGACTAAGAAGTGACCTGGAGTAAGTGGCTCTAAGTTTGAGGGTTGGTTTGAAGAGGGACTGAGGGGTCGCGAGTTGAGGCATGACTCAACTCTGCATAGAAGGGTCGTAAATTCTTCGAATGTATATTTATAGTTTGAAGCGATTTTTGTGAAGTGGCATTTACAACTTTTGACTCCCGCCTCCCACAACNAAACTTTTGACTCCCGCCTCCCACAATCCACCCATGTGGGGAGCTGCGGCGGGAATGAAATGCCATGTAAGCATTTGATGGGTGTATTTTGTTATGGTGTTATTGCGGGCTTCGGCCATAAAGGCTTTGAATTCTGATCTTAGCGATCGCGAAGCTCCGACAAAGTTGGTACCGTTGTCGGAGTAGACATTTTTTGGGCACCCTCGCCTCCCCACGAATCTTGCAAATGCTGCCAAGAATGACTGTGTGCTTAAATCAGAGGTGGCTTCCAAATGGATCGCCTTGGTTGCAAAGCACACAAACAGAAATACGTACCCCTTACTCGAGGTATCCAATATTGCATTCTAATCAAGCGCAACATAAGCTGATTCTCACCATGCAGTGATACTTTGTGAACGAACTGGACTATAAGACGAGACAAGTTGCTATTATATGGAAGGATAATTGGGTGGCGCTCCTTATAAGCGAGATCTAAAGATTTTTNGCGAGATCTAAAGATTTTCCAAGGCGACCACCTGTCCTAATTATATTTTCCTTGTCGATGTATGGGTTCAGGGACAAGATTTCACTTTTTGGACTTATTAATTTTGCCGATCTCAGTGATGAGTACTCCTGACCATAATGCTGCTTCTGGCAGATAATTATTAAGCGTTGAGTCGTTGCTTTGATTTCATCAGCTGAAATCGAACAAGATTCCGCTTGAAATGAAGCTCTAGTGTTACGGCGAGTTCTTTGGGAGAATCTCAGTACGTATGATAGAACTCTCAAAGCTCTCGGTAGATCGGAAAATCATTCAAGAATATCATTACTAATGTCGACTGCCGTGGTCGCATGAACCTGTACCCTTTTTTGTTCTAACTGTG
>NW_016208096.1:0-2026 GCF_001687245.7 Rhagoletis zephyria
CGGTGCCCTGGGTGTTAGTTTATAAGTTCGAATCTTTTTAAACTACATCCATATCCCAAGCAAGCATTTTGTCTGGCGTTGGTTGATTGGTTGGTAAACGCGTCGCCTGACCACATGCCCAGGACCCAGTTAGTGCTGATTGCATCATTTTAATACGCTTTCTCTGGGCTCCTTGATTTTATCTGCTTTCATGATTCTTCGGTTTCATGGTGCATTTGAATATCTCCCTAAGATCTCCCGAGTGTGTCATGCCTTATTCGTGCTAATGCTGGGCACTCGCACAGATAGTGTAGGACCGTTTCGTTTACTTTAAGATTACAGCTACGGCACCGATTGCTGCACGGAAGGCCCATTTTAGCTGTATGTTCGCCAATGGACCAATGTGCCGTTGTCGTAGCTGTTAACTTGACTATATCTTCCCTCGACCTCTTTAGAAGCTCTTCTACCTTTTCTTGTCATAATGCGGCCAGATGTTCCTCACAGTTTTGCAGGTTTGAAGGTTGTTCCAACGTATGCCAGCCATACTTGCGAATTGCAGATGTAGTTCCCTTTTGATGAGTCTGAGTGGAAGTTTATTTTCTCTGCTCCGGATTCATCAAAAGATGCTCCGGCCTTAGCCTACTCATCAGCCCCCTCATTCCCGTGCTATGGCCGCGAACCAAGATGAGAGAGATATGTATTAACTTGGACGTCGAGCTTAATGCACATTTGCAATCTCTGACTATTTTAGATTGTTATTACCGGTGAGGCAAGTACCAGAAGTGCCGTTTTGTCTATCTGAGAAAATGTATTCATTTCGTACTCCTACACAGTTCCTCCATAATGCCTCACAGGCCCACAGGAAGATGTTTCAGAGAATATAGATTTCAGTGGAATTCTCCTCGTATATCCTACCCCTTCTCTGATCCCGACTAGAAGGAAACTTAATCTGAAAGTTGTTTCTGAAACCTGTTGTAAGAGGTTTATAATCTGATTGTTTCCCTGATTCGATAAGCTTGTCAATCAATGCAATTGATGCAGGATCACATTAAGCGAACCACATGGACACGATTTCATTAAGGAGCTCTTCTTTGATCTTATTTGAACTTGTTGAGTCGAATACAATTCTATTTCGAGGAGACGCGTGAAACCTAGGAGCACTGCCACACCTTGCCGAATTAAAATCATCTGAATATTATTCGAGCTGTGGGTTTAACAGCAGAAGACTCTACACTCCGACCGAGTTTCGCACTGCCATTTGAGTAGAGGTATCAACATTTATGAGCGACTATTTTAGGTTTATAATTTTAATTTCATGCAAATTTTGAACCGAATACTCTTTACTGTATTATATACATATTTTATCCAACCAAAAATATTCTGCTGGGTATTCAAATAATTTCTACATCAAATTATCTTAACGCACTTACTTTGTTTCTAATCGAAAAATGAAATTCACTTAACTTTTTCGCAAATTACCAACAACAGCAAAAAGCGAGAAAAGCGAGGAAGACTAATATTTCTAGATGCAGCTCAGTAAAAGCGCGACGTGGCGGCGTACCAGCTAACAAAAGACTCCCAAAGGGATGACAATTGGGAGGTGGTGCCAGAGCATTAAGAAAGANTCACCCCTCCCCAACATACAACAATAAGAACAAAAGCACAAGGGGGCGGAGAGGTGGCCTCCTGGACTATACAATCAAGCCAATCCGAAATGATTCAAGTTAATATACAAGTAGAATGTCTGGCTTTATTGTGTTACCACTTACAATGTTAAACCGAAAAGAGGAGAGAAAAAAAGTGAAAATAAAATGGAAAATCAGCAGTATCTGTGGATGAGGAGAGGTGGAAGAGGAGCGCGTGAGGTCGGTGGGCACTAAAACGTACTCAAATTGGCTTTGTTGCCAAAAGCCAAGCAAGCATTTCATTGTCTACACCGAGCAAACACACACCTACGCTTTAACTTGCACATAGTCCCTAGGAGCGCGGCGCGACGGCAGCTGAAGACACACAGTGCGCTTTGAAGCTGTGCAGTGCTGTGTGAACC
>NW_016208097.1:0-2026 GCF_001687245.7 Rhagoletis zephyria
TTTGCTGCTGAATGAGTGAGCGAGCAAATGAATGAATGAAAAGTAAAAAGCGACTCATACAAAATTGTACCAAGTCTAATTATCTTTTGGCAGCTTTTACTCTTTTTTATTGTCAAGTTTTTCGGGCAAGTGCAAGTGAAAAAATTTAAATATTTTAATTTTTTTAAATGTTAGATTTTTTCAATTGCGACTTTTTGCTTAAAAATTATTTTTTGAATTTTTATAAATGTAAAAAATTGTTTATTTTACTTTTACTAGTGTACAAAAACTACAACAACAACAAAAACAAAACAACAACGGCAAAAAATTGTCGGCAAATCAGCAACAAACTACTATCATCATTATCATCATCACTGTGCATTTTTACGCTGCTTTTGCTTTTGACTACTACTTCTGCCTACTGCCGCTAATTGCTCCTAAAAGGGGCGCATTAGTAGCAGCAGCAGCAGCAGCAGCTCTTTTTTCCGGTAATTGGCGCCCAGTGCACCAGTTTTCTCTGGCACAGACAGAACTGAAATAAAACTAATGTATGCAGAGCACAACTAATTTTTTTTTCACCAACACCAACAGCAGAAGCAGCTAATTACCAGTGAGCAATTATAACGGACACTTTTTCTTCTTTTGCTCCTCTTGAGCCAGAAAAAACAATACACCAAAAGAGTTAGAAAAAAATGGCTAGCTCTTGAAAACACAAGCAAAGAAAAAGCACAACTTTTTTGTCCTAGTCCATCTTTATAATAAAATCTTTCTAATTGTACCAGACATCTACTGAACAGGAAAAAATGACAAAAAAGAAAAACAGCAGCAGCAACAGCAACAACGACAGATCAAGTATCGGACAAGCAAAAGAAGAAGAAGAAGAAAAAGAAGAGGCGGCAAAAAACTATGACTAGACTTTCAGTGTCCTGTCATGTTTCATTGGTGTCAACAGACAGACAGACAGTTTTCTCTTTCTTTCTCTATTGAATCCACACACGCTTTCTTGACTCTCTCATTGAAGGCATTTCTCTTTTTTCTCTTTTTCTTTTCCCGTTTGTCTTCCCACTTGCACTGCCAACACTGACCACACAGTTACTTGACACATTTTTTTCCCACTTTCTCCTCTCTTCTTTTGACACTTTTTGCTGTGCTCGACACTTCAGCCCTGACTGCCAGCACTAGTAAAGTATCAACTTTTCTCGCCAACTAGTTTCCGGTGGTGGTGGTAGTGGTGGTGGTGATGGGGAGTACAAATCCGACAAAACTGTACAACACAGCACAACACAACACAACGACGACACCACTCAAGAGTGCACTCTGATTGATGATGATCGGCAATGGCACTGAAACTACTGCTGCTGCTGTTGCTGCTGCTAAAAAAGAGGCAAAAAGATGAGGAAGAGGAAGAAAACGAAGGCATCAATGAGGAGAAACCAACACAACAAAACAGCAGCAGCAGCAGCAACTACTGAGTTCTGTTTTTGACAGCAAGCAAATTTTGTCGATGTGTTTGCTACACTACGCTCCAGCTTAGGCACAACAGCTCAGCAGCAGCAGAAACAGCAGCATTCACACTTTCTCTTCCTTTCTATTCCTCTTTCCATTCAATTTGCACCCATTGCGCCTCGAGTACCACCACTACCACCACCACCACCACTACTAACAATCCCAATTTCTGAGTATTCAGAGGACGAATTTAGCAGCACAGAGCAGCTGAATTGCAACACAGCAGCAGCAGCAGCAGCAGCTAAATTGGCAGCCGTTAATGTGCTAATGACAACGACTCCCCCGCCTCTCTCTCTCTCTCTTGTCATCACCCCCTTCTTTTCTCTTTTTCTTTTTCCTCTTTTTCTAGTGATGGTGATTTGACAAGGCACACACACACTTTAGCAAGTAGCAAGTGACAAGCAAAGTCAGAGCTGTTGTCGAGTAGAGTAGAATTCAACAACATCAGCAGCAGCAGCGCAAAATGTAGTGCAGGGAAGCACCACCATCAGCAGCAGCAGCAGCAGCAGCACTCTCTGTTTTCCAATTGCCACCACAGAAC
>NW_016208098.1:0-2026 GCF_001687245.7 Rhagoletis zephyria
AATAAAGTGGAAATAAAACTCGGAAAGTGAAACACAGAACCCCGAATGTTGGATTCGCGGTGCGTTTATTTATTAATTTCACGCGGAAATGTATTTGCAGAAGCCGCCTGGTAGTTTTATGGAAACCGTGGACTTTTTATTAGACCGGATCGAAAACGGTCGATTGGACAGGTCATTAACATACTCAATTAAAAGGGCAATGTATAATGAGTAAGAGATTTTGTAAAATAAATGACGGTGCATGGTTGATCGAATTAAACGATACACGGCTTGGAGTTCGGGGTCGACAACGAATCTGGCCGCTATCGATCACGGTATGATCGCCGGCAAAACAACACCAATAGCAGCAAAAGGCCTTGAAGGGGTTAACGTATTGGACAGGTAGGGGTTGGGGAGTCCAAAGGGAGGGTATTTGGCGTCCCTATAAAACATAAGAGGGGTACGAGTTCTTGTATGTACAGAAATCCACAGTCCGACGAGCTAGCTCGTGCTAGAAGCAAACGTACCCCATGGCGAACCGAGCAGAGTGAGGAGGTCTTCGCGTTGAAAAAAAGGAGGCGTGGCATCTGGCGACCCGTACGCAACAAAGTGGCATACGAGGTTAGGAAACGTGAGTTTTTTTGAGGAGGAGATGCACTTTAACGGCAGATCATTTATAAAAACAAAAAATTAAGACGTACGAAGAATTGACTGATAAGTAAAGTTATAAGTGGTCAAACCAAATGTGTGATAATTTCCACATTTTTTACCAATTTTACCAATAACATAAAAAAAATTTAAATATTTCCTTTTTTAAATATTGCAGTTTTATAGCTCGCGTTGGTTTTTAATAATTTTTCTAGCTGTGCATTTCTTTAGGGTGTATTTTCTTTAGGGTGATTGACTCAGTACTTTCCAATTGTTTTAACCCGGTTTTTTGGATATCAAAGTCAGTTTTTTTTTTTTTTTTAATTGATTTTTAGAACGAATATACCGGATTTTTATCGAAAAACCCGGTTTTTTCATTTCATACAAACTTTGACATCAATAAAAGTTTTTCGTTTTTCGAAATTCTCAAGGCGTATGCCAGTTTAGGGGAAACCCCTAGGATATTTGGGTGTGAAAAGTATATGATACTTGATTCCAATAAATAAATGCTTGGCGCTTAAACGTTTTCTTCATGTTTGACCGTGCTCCTTCTCCAATTTTATGGCAGAAGTAGGTAGGATTGGCATTGGCGACGGCTATTTGAAATCGCTGTTTTGGTGTTGCTTGGGCCAGAAATTTAACCGTGGAGCTCTGTAGTGGTAGTAGGCACCTACAAACATTCGTCTACGGTGGCCAAAGCTCTACTCAAAACGAAAAAAGTGATAACTAATGCAATTAGGTATTAAAAAAAAATATAATAAGATTAAACGTGAGTTTTAACTGATTTTTATTTTTTAATTTTGATTTTAAGAAAAAATTTTGTACTTACATATATTAATTATTAGAGATTATCTTGAGAAGTCAAGGTACCCCCATATTCGGATTCAGCGACAAAAAATGACCTTGACCCAGACATTATGGAGGTTAACGGACCTCGGATTCGGGTTCAGCGAGTCTAAAACTCCATATATATGAATTTTATTCATAAATTTATATATGCAAAGGAATAACTCCACTAAAAATTTTGCCTATAGGTGGCGCACGAGTCGATAAATTTGTTTCTGGGCCGATTTTGTTCATATTTAGAAAGTTTGCTTCAAAAGTATTGTTTTTACTATTAACTTGTTAGTTTTCCGTATAATTCTAAACGAGTTATTTAAAAATCAAAACACTTGCGGCTGGATTTCAGATGCTCTTTTTACGTACAAAACGAACGTACATGCATACATATGTACCCAGCAAGAACTTTAATTGCCATAAGATAACCTCTTAGTAACAACTATTGGGTTGGCCAGGATGCAACGTAACTAATCAACAACTTGCAAGAGTGGCATTTAAAAGCCGTTTGAACAATAAAATAAACTACAATAAATTTTCAGTGGGTTATTCATTTATGTTA
>NW_016208099.1:0-2026 GCF_001687245.7 Rhagoletis zephyria
TGCTGCTGCTGTTGATGTTGCTGGTTTCGCGCGTTCGCCACTGCAACGGCGTTAGCGTTCGCCAGATACTCGCTGGAATAGTGCGCATGCGCTGGCAGTATAATGCGCTGACGTATTAGGCTGGCATTGCCAGCTGCAGTATTGGCATTAAGGGGTGAGGGTGCACCGCCACTGCCTGCGCCACCTCCAGCGCCAGCACCACCGCTGAGCACATGTGTTGCGTTGGCCGTTGGTTGTCCTGATGGCGGCTGCTGTTGGTGCGCGAAATGCAAAGCTTCAATGTGGGCTGCGCTACCGACACTGGGTGGTGGCGGCTGTAAACCGCCGCCCGGTACTTGCACAACACCGGTCGGTACCTGTGCGCTACCGGTGCCACCGCCAGCAGCCGCTGCTGCTGCAGCAGCTGCCGCGGCGCGTTGGAAGTCTGGCGCCATTTGAGGTATTCGCGTGTAGGGGTTGTCGCGGTACTGCGCGCCCGGACCGATGCCATACGTACTTTGCTGGATATAAGGATGTGGCGCTTCCCGCACCGCATTAAGCTCCGCGTACTTGGCGTACGTGTTGGCGGCGGCCGCTGAGCCGGGACCGGGTCGTGGTGGGGATAGGGGACTAGCTGCCGAACGGGCATTTTGTTGTTGCTGCTGCTGCTGCTGTTGTTGCTGCTGCTGTTGGTGATGGTGGAGATGATGTTGCTGCTGCTGCTGATGCTGTTGTTGTGCCGCCTGTTGTTGCTGCTGCTGTTGTTGTGCAGCTTGTTGCTGGTGCTGCTGCTGTTGTTGTTGGTGCTGCTGCTGTTGTTGGTGCTGCTGTTGCTGTTGATGCTGCTGTTGTTGTTGGTGCTGCTGCTGCTGTTGTTGGTGCTGCTGTTGTTGGTGCTGCTGCTGTTGGTGCTGCTGATGCATTTGATGCATTTGCTGGTGCAGCTGTTGCTGGGCGGCGGCAGCGGCGGCTGCTGCTGCTGCGGCCGAGTGTGAAGATGGTGGGCCGAGAGCGCCGCCGCCGCCCTTCGTGTAAGACTGCGTCCCGTCGATCGGCCTGTAAAATCAGAATTGGGACGAAAACCAACCGATTATTAGATTTGTTTGTAAGGAAAATGATTTTAAAGAGAGAATAAAATGGATTGAAAGCGATTTGTTTAAACACAAAATATATATAAAAAATACCAAAATATATATAAAAACCCAAAAATATACATAAAAACACTAAAAGAAAAATTAAATATAAATATAGCGACCAAGGTGTATTAAACATAATACATACCGAATACATTTTGATAGCGACGGACAAATGTATCCGGTGTCAAGCCATACTGAGAAAAAAATATTCTAATAAATCTTAAGGTATCTCAGTTTAAGGTATTCTTACACGATATGTATTTGCATGTGTACATGCCACTTTTTACATATGGCAATGTGTAAAGGCAAATTAGATTTGTTGCAGCAGATGCACGTACATACGAAATAGAAATGTTTCTATTTTCATCTGACACACAGATAGAATCATCTGAGTAGTTTATTTCGTTATTAAAGAACGTATTTCTAAATAGTTAAATAAACACCGTGAATTTGACAGACATACGCAATTACATATGTATTGAAAGTCATATTTACAGTTGCAAATGCATATCGTGTAAGAACATCATCAGAGCACTAGGGCTAGGCGAGATGCTCTGATGAGCTCTGAGAGTACAACAGACCCAAGGTGGCAGTGCACAGTGCACATCTTCTAACCAATCTGTAATGTATATACACATGATGTAGTCCGTTAAAATCCACTTCATCTCCTTTTGGCGTTTCATAAACTCAAAAATAAATAGAACCGGTTTCCCGACTAAAAGGGAGTGCGATGACATAACCCACTCAACACATAAAACGTACGACCCATTCGTCTCGTTTCTTTTTTCGGAAAGTCTACGGTTCCTCCAAGGAAAATCAATAGTTTCTAATTTAGCGATTATACCCAAAAGCATCATTTTAGCAATGGAACAAAATGGTCAATTTGATATCATATACAACGACTTTTCAAA
>NW_016208100.1:0-2026 GCF_001687245.7 Rhagoletis zephyria
GCAACCTTACAAGGCAGTCGATTGACACAAATGTCAATATTTATCCAATGGTGTATTATTGAATCATGGTCGGGAAGTTAATTTAAAATCGATTGGAAATTTCCGCGTGATGACCAAGTTAAATAAAAGCTTGTAAAAATAGCCATAAATAGATTGAGTAAATCAGAGAAACAAATTTAAAATTTAAATTTCGCAGGCCTGCGTCCAAGCCTTGACATACATACATTTTTTATAAGTGACACAGTGGGTTATGAGTAATGTGACCAACCGTACTTCTTTCGGAAGTACAGTACTTCTTTTTGAGCCGTTGTACTTCGTACTTCGAAGTACAGTCAAATGTACTTCTTTGTCCTGTTTTGCACTAACCCAAGGCACATTGAACACGTAGTATCAGTAGAGCAGCTGATTTGATTATTTTATTTTTATTTTTTTCAAATTATTCGGTCTCTAAAATGTCAAATATTTTTAATTTCTTCTCGCAAAAAATACAAATTGTCAAAATCTTTTTACATGAGAAACCTTTTCCCATACAAAAGAAGCAATTGAAAAGCAACGTTTGGAACGTTCACCTAACTCCTCAGCACAAACGCTGATTACTGGGCCTTGCATATGATGGGTAAATGCTTCGAGAACCAAACAAAATTTATTAGAAAATAAAGTCGCACTTTAGGTAAGAAAAGAAAAAATACGACATACACATTACTCTCGTTTTTGCTCTAATACCTGTTTGATATGTCTTGGTACTACCTTTTAAGTTGAATTTTCTTTAACTGTTTCGAAAAATTTCAAAAGGCTAGTCATCTCAGTTAAGAAAGGTACTCATAGATCAACACATAAATTATGACTTTCACCCCTTTCACTTCTCTAGCTGATAAATTTCATTACAAATGGCTACTCAATCAAGAAAAATTAAAAGGTGTTAGAGAGTTTAAAAATTCTGTGGCGAATCTTACTTGCTCCTGTGGATATTCAGAAACAACAGTATCGATGCCACAGTAAACATTTTCTTATCCGGGCAACATATTAACTATTTCCTCATTAACTATCATACAGTCCTTATTTTTTGGACACGAAATTGCTCAATCCTTAAAGTGGTTTTGATTAAACTTACATCTCGCAAAATAGACTCTTATTATGCTTATCCTAATTTTTGAGTCTGGGGAGAGTTCTCGACCTTCTCTAACTGGCAAAAGAAATTGGAAATATTCCCACATTTATTTAAGTTTTCCAGCATTCTAAAATTATAGATATAAAATTGAAAATAAAGAAAAGTTAAATTGTTCAAAAATACCAGCATACCAGCGGAGTCCGATAATAGACCGTAAAGAGGGATTTACGATTTTCAAAATGTTCTTAGATTTGTTATAATTAATAAGTGTTTCCACATTTCTTTTTATTGAAAAAAAACGCTAAATTAAAAAATTATTTACATATCGCGGGGTTATGGTTCTTCTGACTGCTGCATGGTAATGTGTTTCTAGCAATTTAAGATACTTTTGCGCAATGTCCGTAAATAACGAGTCCAAAGTCAATTCTTCCTAATATAAAAGCCCTAATTATATTTACCAGTGAAGTTATATTGATTTCATATTTCATATTTATTTAAGAAATGAGGTTGTACCTGTAAGACTCAGTCTTTTGAAGTACATCAACAGCTTTCAATTACAAAATTAAAACGCAAAATCGTCTGATACAGACTTATCTTAAATCTAACGTAAATATATATATATATATATATATATATATAATATCAATAAATTTAAATACAAACAGTTATCTTAAATTTAAAAATAAAATAAAAAATAACAATTAAATAAAAGTAAGATTAAATAGTATTCATTTAATAGTCACTAATTGCAGTTGGNTTAAATAAAAGTAAGATTAAATAGTATTCATTTAATAGTCACTAATTGCAGTTGGGAAACCCAAAAAGAAAAACACAAATCAAAAAAAAAAAAAAAAACCATGAAGAAATAAATAGAGAAAAGAGCACTGTTAAATTGCAATCGCATTTATCACACAGAGG
>NW_016208101.1:0-2026 GCF_001687245.7 Rhagoletis zephyria
CCACATGCCAAGTCAAGTCATGCGAAGTGTTTGTTGTTGTTGATTACGTACATACTCATACAAGTGTATGTGTATGTATGGATGTACATATACATACATATGCTTATGCATCCCTGCAGGGAGTGACCTAATTTTAGTCTGTTTATGCGAGTACTAGCGCTAACTATTAACTGTATATTTTTTTGTGGGGTGATGGCCGAAAAAAGTCAGACTTGGATCCCTTGCATTACACGCCAACTAACTTGTAACCAGGGACCGAGAAAAAAAGGTGTGATCGAAAATAAATGTCGTTCCCAAAATTGTTTCAAAACCAAAAATCAAAATGAGAACAAAATGAGAACAAAACGGAGATGCTCAACAAACTATGAATATGTATCGATTTCGTTTTGTTGATGCGCAAAAATAATTTATCAAAATAATTTCTTTACGTTTCAAAGCTAAATTAACGAAACAAAACTCAACCGTTAGCATTGAAACAAAATAAATCAACGACAAGTTGTTGTTGTATGTAGCGTTTTTTGGTAAATGCTAAAATTAACGTTTAATGCATCCTTGGAACAAAACTATCCAGAAAATTCGGCAACAAAAGTCTAAGGAACTTTCTCTCTAAGAACAATTTGGGAACTAAAGTCCCAGGAACTTTCTGACAGAGAACGAAACGGGAACAAACCGTCTCTGAACTATTCACGAACAATGGAAAAGATAACAAAATTTTTCACATAGCGTTCATTAGTTTGAAATGTTTGAATATTGAAATTATTCAAAAAAGAACTGAAAGATAATTATGCAAATTATTTAAGTCAACGAAAGACTTACCACGCGATTTTTTTTTTTGCAAAATAAATGAAAAATTGTTCCATAAATGGACATTTCATGCTAATGATAAACGATATGGAAGTCGAAATGATTCATACTTCCACTGGCTTAGAAATATAAATCGTGACTCTTACTGAAATGATTTTTATCCTCGAAACTTTTGTCCTCGTTTTGCTCTCTAGCCGAGCGTTTCCCGCACTTTTTTTCCTATTTCATCATTTTTGAAAACTTTCTCGATGCTTTTGTTCTCATTGGAAAAGATTCCGAAAGTTTCGTTCTAATTCTATTCCTCTTGTGAACATTCCTGAGAGTTTTGTTCGCATTTTCATGTAAACGTTCGTAAACCTTTTGCTCTCATTTTGTTCCCGTTAAAACTGCTTCCAATACATTTGTTCCCGTTGGGTTCTTTTGTGGGAACGTTATTGAAAGTAAATTTTGTTCTCATGCAGAACTAAACCAAAACTGGAACGCATTCTTGGTCCTTGCTTGTAACTAACTACTTTTGGACAAAAATATCAATAAATTTTAATTTTTTTTTTAATTTTTAATTTATTCATATTTAACTTTGCATATTTATTTATCTTTTTACATGTTCTGCTATAGGTGGCCTCGTACTCAAATTCNTGTCCATCCTAGTTTTATCGATTGTTTTTGCGAAAGAGAGGAGAAATGCCAAATGTAAAAGTAAACAAAAATGTATGCTAGCAAGTAAAAGAGGTTTGTAAAGGTATTTTTAATAAAATGTTAAGTTAAAATATACTTATATTGCTTATTATAGCAGAAAAACGTGATCATGGTAGCACAGAGAAGAAACATAAATTTTCCTTAAGATGTGAGAATAACAAGCACAACAAATTTGACGGCTAATAATCTGAGATTTGCCTGTGTAAACGGGGTGATTAAAAAACGAGCTTTGATTGAGATAATATTGATATGTGAACATAGTTTAAGACATAACATCAAAAGGATAGATAATATAAAATTTGGATCTTCACTTTATTTGTCCTGAATTCGAAAAAGTATTTGTGGAGTGCCGGAAAAAAGTTTATTCAAATAATTTTTGTATGGGATTATTTGAATAGAAACTTGTGTAAAGGGACCAAATTCCCGACTACGTCTGCATTACTCCTGCATGACTGCTGCATGACTTTACAACTCACCTTAAGTTGGTTTTGTCATAGATAATTAAAAGTGCGGTATTTGTCGAGAT
>NW_016208102.1:0-1867 GCF_001687245.7 Rhagoletis zephyria
AGTCTTTTATAAATTTGTACCAATGCCCTTTTTATAGCTCTTTTATTTACAGTACTACTTACGCGAAACTCTACCATATTTGATGAAAGGAGATTGTGATGTACAGAAGTGTTTTATAAAATCGGACAAAAGCAGCCGGCTCTTTCTATTTGCAATCAAATTGCACTGTATGGAACAAATACTTGTGGCAAAGAAAAGACTGTGGCGTAGTGGTAAGCAGTGCGCGCTTTCATACATCAGCACCTGGGTTCAAGCCCGCAAAAAATATAGAAAAAGGTTTAGGGACGACCGCTGTCCCTCAGTAGGCAATGGCAAACCTCCGAATGTATTTCTGCCATGAAAAACAGCGGAAGTGATACTACGTCGAGTCTTTTCCTTAATAATAATAATAGATTGGCGCTTACACATATGCTCAAGGCGAATTTATATAAGGTGGTGTTACTAGCTCAGCTGATTTTGTGTACGTATGTGTTTCGCCGCACGGCTTCTGATATCAAATTGAAAAATTTTGTTTGAATTTCTACACACACTCTTACAGATTTTGACAGTTTATGCCGCCAAAGCAAAAACAAAATACATGTAAATTTTTGTTTTTGTACTCCTGCTATCATCTTATATTAATTCGCTTTGCATATGCTAGTGTTTGGCTGAGTCTCTTTTCCGATTTGTGGCGTGCGCCTTGATGTTGTCACACAGAGGGGAGGGACCTACAGTTTCACGCCGACTCCGAACGGCGATTGTATTTTTATGAGAAGCAGAAATACACTCTGAGGTTTGCCATGGCCTGCCGAGGGGCGACATTTGATCTCGACCGAGACGAATTTTTGTAATTTTGCTTTTAAATAGGGAAATGGTTTCACATTTTTGTAAATAGAGCAAGAAATAATGAGTTTATAATGGAATTTTGTTGATCAAACTTGACTTTTTTATCGATACTTTCCACGCCCATAATTAAAAAAAGAAAAAATAATAATTTTTAAGTCCATTTCTGTGAGATTATAATTCTTTGCTGTAAGAAAGTTCTAAATATCAATTTTGGGCATTTTGGCTTTTGTAGTTAGTTAAATATTTCAGCTTATGCCTTATTAAAAATTACAATTATATAAAAGGTTGGCGGGGCAATACCTCTAAATGATCAATTTTTTTGTATAGAGCTTCGCCTATCTTATACCTTACCTTGTGGAAAATTTCATTAAGCTATCTTCAATAGTTTTCGAATCACAGAATTAAAAGCACCTAGATTGGCGAAATCTTACACAGTGCGACTGTCCATGCTTCCGTAATTCACTTTCTTAATAGAACGTAAGCCTCCTTTTTTGAATATTATTTTACACTTTTGCATTAACATACATACATACGCACAAGCATCTGCTATACTAAGGCTTACGGCACTCAAGCATTTCAGCTTATATATATATATTTATTTAACTGCACTTTCAGATTTAATTGGCATTTCCTCACACTCTGCTACACAAAAAGCGCGATTTTATTCATCAAAATATGTTTATGTAATAAGAAGCTTTAATTTCAACTTGCTATTTAGCATCCGACTAGCGAAGGCGGAAACTGAAAAACGGTCACAATGGTTGACAGGGTTGCTTTTCCGTTGAGAAAATTAAGAATTAATTTTGATCTGCAGTAAAAGGTCAAGAGTAATTATAATAAATGAATTTAAATAAAAAAATAAATCCTTCAAAAACAAATGTAAGCTTTTTAAATATACACATTAGGGCTGTGCGATTATTCGATTACTCGAGTAAGTTGGTTAATCAATTATTCGGTTAACCAATTACTCGAGTAATCAAGATTTTGATTACTCAAAACGATGATTAATCGAGTTACTTGAAATATGATTACTCAAAAAAAA
>NW_016208102.1:1877-2026 GCF_001687245.7 Rhagoletis zephyria
CAAAACGATGATTAATCGAGTTACTTGAAATATGATTACTCAAAAAAAAATAATTTTGCTCGTTAAAAGAGTTTGCTTTGGAAAATGTTTTTTTTTTCTGTTTTACATTCTGTATATGAAAACAATTTTTCGTTTTAATTTTTGAAAAC
>NW_016208103.1:0-2026 GCF_001687245.7 Rhagoletis zephyria
CAATTAGTGGCAGCAACAACAATAATCAATTTAACACCATTGCATATCCACATCGAGTACAAGAAAAACATAGTAATCAGCGATTACAAAACACATCAAAGCAATCAATAAATTGACCGCAGCAACAGATGTTCGAACAACAACTACTATTACTGCTAAACAAGCAAATGGCAGCCACATTGTCCTCTATGATAGAAAGCAATCAACGAGAAAGCGAAGTGAAATTTTTAATTCTAGATTTTTTTGTAATGTGTGAAATGAATGCAATTCAATTGCGAGAATTTGTATAGCCATAGCTGGTCATAGATATTTTTATGCCATTTCACACCAGAAGCTTCAGGCAATTACTTATTTCGTTGCCAAATAGCAAGTAAATATGCAAATAGCGATTAGAAATAAAAAATTGGGAATAAAAAACAATTGTTTTGGAAACTAAGGATGAACAAGTGAACTGTTCAAAAAATAAAAAAAAATTTAGTAAATTAAATGCCACCCACATTTGCTAAATAAGTGCTATAAGTGAAGCAAGCTAACAACGGTCTGCCCTCATTATGTACCGACACATTAATTTTGGTGAAGATTTTTTTATAACATTTTTTATATTATTTTTTTCATTTTTGTTTCGTTTAAACAAACAAAAATTCAAAAATCTTGCTATTTTTATAAGCTCTCAACTAAAAACATTTATTGAATTGGGTGAAAAATTAAATCTCTAGTGAATTAGAAACAATATATTCCAGTTTCGAACCACAGTGCGACGCTGGCTGGTGATGCTTAGAGGGGTAATTAAGTAAATCCGGCGGCCTCCCCTTTGTGTGACAGCATCAAGGCGCGCGCCAGAAATCGGAGGAGAAGCTTAGTCAAACAGAAACATATTGTGTAAGCGCCAATCTATTATTATTATTTTTTTAGTTAATCCAGTTGTCTTCGTAAATTGTAAATCTATTGAGCTGAGTCGTACAAAGCTGTGTGTTTCAAATATCAACAAATATTCCATATTTATAATTTTAGTAGGATTAAACTTTGCCTGTGTTCTGAAGTTGCATCGTCCTCAAGGCAGATTCGGCATTCTGACTCTCCGATTATACTTATTCGGTGCATATGAGAGCATAATTGGATCTGATCAGTTAGGTAATTGAACAAAAATGTCCAATCTATTAAAAGTACTACCGCCCAAGTGCTTTCTACTTAGGTGACCAGAATTTTTTAATATTCCAGGAGGACAAATTCTCCACATTGAAAACACAAATTTTTTTATAATTACTTAACACATAAATAACGAATAAATTAATAATTCAAGGTTTCTCTAAACACCAGTCAAACAAGTTAATAGTACACTACGTTGCATAATTATAAGACCGCCATATATTAAGAAGTTTTGAATATTTATTTGTAAATTATTTAGTATTGCTTGCAAAAGAAATTGCATTTGTTCTTCGTCTTTCGCCAAAGTTCGATTATAATTTTGTATCAATGCTATACCTCGTTCAGCAATGCCATTAATATATTAATAATATTATGATATAAGATTAGGAAATAATAATATTTTGAACCTAATTTTTGGAAAACCTAAAACTTAAAAAGGAGGACATTTTTTCTCCAAAAGGGGTAAGAGAAATACAATATTTTTGAGGAGGACAAATCACGTTTGAGGAGGACAATCCTCCTCAAAGTAGGACGGTTGGTCAGCTAATTTCAACGTCTTCCCAAATGAAAGTTTGGTGCCGGGTTCATAGACACCTACACCTGATCTATCTTTCATATTTGGAACATTCTTTGAACCAATGTACATATCTGGGATCGAGGGTAGCTTTCCGCCAAAGCAAAGCCAAATCTGGGGAGTCAGAAATTCTACATAATTTCGAACTCTGGTACCTTCCCCAGAATACCTGATGAAGCCTTTACGTATAGACTAATGTCATTTTTTTAGAAACACAGCGTGAATAATTAGTAGAAGTCGTAGGATACATTATGGGGCGATTACCCTACAAAAACATTTAAAAAATAAAACTGAACTTTGACACGA
>NW_016208104.1:0-2026 GCF_001687245.7 Rhagoletis zephyria
TAAAACATACAAAAATATATGTCCAAAGTTATTTTTAAATGGCCAGTTAGTACCACCGATTTCAGAATATTTATTGAATTCTATTGAGTGTTTTTTGTGCTACGAAAGGACATTTATATATTTTACCATTACGGAAATGCTATTGTTTTGAACCACCTTAATCCATCAACAAGGATTTCGTTTGCAAAAATCGCATTCATTCGCTTGTCCATTGTGAATGGCAATAATTTAAGACGACGGAAAGAAGAAGCACTAATAAATTTGACAGCTAAATCAAAGTGGACAGACAAATTTGGACAAAGTTGGAGCAAAGTACCAAAAATGTAAGTGCGATACAGTACACTTGAAATTAATAATTTTAAACGATTCCTTTAAAACAGGTATGCCATAACTCGTTCACTGATTCGTTCACCTGCCCTGCGTCAGGGTGTACAAAGGCTGCAGGTGGCTGCTCCGGCTCGGCAAGTCACTTTGAAAGTTGTACCTGCAAGTGATGCGGTTCCAACGGAGACATTTGATGAGAAAAATCAACGTCTTGGACGTGAATTATCTCCACATTTAACCATCTACAAACCACAATTAACATCGATGCTGTNGCACTGACTGGTTATGCTTGGGCTTTGGGTCTAGGTGCATTGATGTCTTCGCAAGACATTTCACACTACGTTACTATTATTGAAGGCCTGCATTTGGGGTCTGCGACATTAGTTGCACTTAAGTTTGCCTTGGCCTTTCCATTGGCATTTCACTCTTGCTGCGGTGTTCGCCATTTGCTATGGGATACCGGCCGTTTTCTAAAAATTACTGAAGTTTATTTGACTGGTTATGTAACTCTTGGTATTAGCCTCATACTGTCGGCTATTTTGGCTTGTTTGTAAACATATAACTGAATCAATTGGATATTTTTCTTGTTACCTTATGTTGCAGAGACCTTATTTAAATTTATTTGGAATATTGGAAAATTAAAGTGATCTTAGCGAAAGTAAATAACGATACGTATGTAGTTCTTTTTGAGTATTAAAACTAACCGAGTGCTTAATTTTGCATTATGCAATGGAAAATTTATAGATCTTACCTAACTGGAGATGTAGCGATAAGGCGTTTAACCTGTTCCTCGCAATTTCAGGAGAACTTATTTCTTCAATATAACCGAATTTTAACACTTCCGATGTCTTACGAAATTCATATCCTACCAAATCGCATATCTATAATACGAGCTCACAAGCATATTTATTCAGCAAGAGTTCATGGAGAGAGAGAGTTATTGAAGGTGGTGAGCGACACCCGCCTAGAATGTTGGGGCAAGCTGTCCGGCCAGGCAATTTCGAGCGCGAAACATTTAACGTTTATATGCCACTTGCTGCAGGATATCACTCTGACATACGTTCGCTACTCAGAGATAAAAACTGAAAGGTAGTAGGTGACTAACGCGCACCACGACCTTTGTCACTCATTCCCTGCAAATGATCGTAAGGGAATTTTATTGGATGAGCAGATAGACGATTCAATGCGACGAGACGTCCCTATCAGAATTATGGGTAGCTGCAGCAGTTCTGTAGACCTAACAATTACTAACGCAGGCCTGATTAATCATCATCAGACCATCGTAATATCGATCAACAAGCCCTCCTTTGCTCCTATGTCAACTTTACCTAAGCTGTTTGGAACGGTTTCCCGGAAGCTAATGAGGGCAGTTTCGCCGCCTTTCCCACACCCACAAACGTACATGCTGGCAATCGCCAGTTCCCCAAGGTAGTTGCTGCCGCAGCGGCCCGCATCAGCATACATGATAATTGGCCAGACGGTTCTGAACTATGCTGCGTCTGTTTGGTCCCCGAGGATTAGTTGGACGTAGTGAAGAAGCTACAGACTTGTCAGAACGCCGCACTACGGATAGCGCAGGATATCTTCTAATGTCGTCTGACTACCACCTACAAAATGCTTCCCGTAAGGGAGCATAACGAAATGCTCAGCCCGGTTGAAACAGCTCGTCTAACCTGGTCGAACCCGGTCGAAACAGCTCGTC
>NW_016208105.1:0-157 GCF_001687245.7 Rhagoletis zephyria
CTAAGGTTTCCGAAAGCAAAACTGCGCCGCAAAGTTCTAAACGGGGTAAGGATACTATTTTGACGGGCGCTACCTTTGTTTTTGCCATTAGAAGGCTGACAAAAACTCTTTCCGCAGTCTTAACTCTTAAGAAAACAGTCGCCGCGTATGCTTTCTC
>NW_016208105.1:281-1469 GCF_001687245.7 Rhagoletis zephyria
GTCATCTGTTTGCGTAAAATGAACCCATCTTGGTATACGAATGGTATTAATGTCCATGTAGTCGTGCATAAATGCCTGCCCGCGATCTAATGTGGTCGGAGACACGGTATCGTCCCAACCAGTTCCCTCCAAAAAAATATTTTGCATAATGATCTTTGCGACAATTACCACTTGAGCGAGCCAACCGAGCGGGTCAAACAGTTTGGCGATAGCTGAAAGTATCGCTCTTTTGGTGATGACGTCACGATTTTCTATTGGTTTTGCTGTGAAATAGAAGTAGTCAGATTTGGCATTCCATCTGATGCCAAGTGCTTTTACCGCACTAGAATCTTCAAACTCTAGAAAATCTTCGGTGAGTAAATGAGATTTCGGTATACCTTCAAGTATTTTGCTGGAGTTCGAAGTCCACTTTCTTAACGGGAACCCTGCTGAATCCAGCACATGTAGTATTTCTTCTCGAGTTTTAATCGCTGCTTCGATGCTGTGTCCTCCAGAAAGTACGTCGTCCACGTACATACACTTTCGCAAAATTTCGGATGCGATTGGAAACGAGCTCTCAACCTCATCAGCTAGTTGATGCAATGTCCTTATCGCGAGATAAGGAGCACAGTTGATGCCAAAAGTCACCGTTTTTAATTCGTATAAGCTAATTGGTTCTCTTGGGCAGGTGCGAAAAACTATGCGCTGATATTTCGTTTGATTCTCATTTACTAATACTTGCCGATACATTTTCTCTATATCGCTGTTGCAGACGTTTTGGAACAGTCTCCAACGGAGAATGAGGATAGTTAAATCGGCCTGAAATACAGGACCTGGAAGGAGGACGTCATTTAAACTCATTCCGTTGGCGGTTGGGCATGATGCATTAAATACCACTCTGACCTTTGTTGTGGTACTCTCCTCCTTTAACACAGCATGATGTGGTAGGAAATAACAGTCGGTTGACTCTGGTGATACGGTAGTTGAAATCTTTGACATGTGGCCCAATGTTTTATATTCACATAAAACCCGGTTGTATTCTGTTTGAAGAACATGTTTTTTTGCTAGTCGCGCCTCGTTCCGGTAGTGATGGTCCTAGACAAACATTATTTGGAAAATTTTGCCTGAAGGGCAAGGAGACAATGTACTTCCCATCATCATTTCGCTTTGTCGTTGCTTTGAAAAGCCTTTCACAATATATGTCATCGG
>NW_016208105.1:1624-2026 GCF_001687245.7 Rhagoletis zephyria
TGCAAGGGTTTCGATGGCAGGTTGGTTCTTCGTTTGAGTCTTTCGGTTATGAAAGAACACTCAGAACCAGAATCAATGAGCGCTCTCGCTGAATAATTTACACCATTATGATGAATGTTGACCCGTGCCGTTCCTAAACTATTAGGAACGGCACGGGTCAACATTCATCATAATGGTGTAAGGAGTACTAACTCCTTTATTTGAGTTTGCATGACATGAATTAAATTTATTAACTACTTTATTCTTTTTCGCAGCTTCCCGCCGTTTTGCTTGCTCAGAAGTAGAGGCTATATTGTCGGACGGGGTTAGAGGTGCACTAAGAGCTGTTGCTTTTGGCTTGCATATGCAGCAAAGTGTGATGTCTTGAATGACACGTACTGCAATTAAACGGACTGGTACATT
>NW_016208106.1:0-2026 GCF_001687245.7 Rhagoletis zephyria
AAAACTGTTGCCATTGTATCAAGTCAGCTTCAAAGACACCTTCATACATTAAATACTTTCACAAAAAGGCTTTCTTGCCGGTCGTGTCTTTGTTGTTCGCATCCTTGAGCTTAGCTGACATTGTCGTTGTTGGCACTGTTGACTGATGACAAAATTGCATTTGGCTTTAGAGAAGTGGTTTCGCATATTCTGTCGCATTGAAGCAGCTGTGTCGCATAATGTCTGTGCACAAATACTTCTACATTTATGGGGTAAGCTTCCACTTATGTAGTATGTTTGTAGACCTTANTGTTTTCCCTGAAACAGTATCCTTATAGTAACTTCACAAATTTGTAGAATAATTTTCTCGAGACTTTTACCTCGTAAAATTAAAAAAAAAAAAATCGTAAAATTTTAGTATAATAAAATCCAATTTTAAGTCGGTAAGGCTTACCACTAATTTTTGCGATTTTTGTTTTTTTGACAGTGTTACGCATTTTTTTCATACAAGGATCGACCTTTTTTTGTTTGAAAGAGAAGCAAATGAGCAGCACTTTCCACTCGCACTTTATTGTACTTAATTTTAATAAGTTACAAAACTGCAAACCAAATTTTTTTCTACAGATTCTAATTAAAATGTTTAAAATTTTTGCGAAACATTGCATAGTTAATTTGTATAGTTTTTTGCACATAGTTGGAAATTTGGTATTGTTTGATTTTTGTTAGAAAAAGAGGTTTACTAACTAAACTAAGTAAAACAAAAGCCAAGACTTACTAAAATGTCGAGTCCTAATTTCTAATTTGGCCACTTCCTTTGGCCTTCATTGATTCGAATCACAGGCATTCAGATTAGAAAATAATAACTGTTTTTAAAGAACATTACGATCATATACCAATATCACTTAAAACTCGTTCATAGGCATGCCATTTTATTGCTCTGTTAAGGCGTCGGAACACCGAATAGGGGACAAATTCAGGACATTAAAAGGAAGGCAAAACATTCGGTGTCCCGTATAAAATAAATAAATTACCAGGACAATGGGTCAAAAAAGAGGACTGCCCCGTATAATAAAGGACGGATGGTCACCGTACTCATATGCAATATTCACATTTACAGCATTCTAGTAGCGCCGCTCAATGTCATCTACTCGTTCCCTATCGCTATTATATTTTAAATTTTTACTGCACAGCCATCAATTCTAATTTTTGCTGCTGATTTATTTTTTTGTAATTTATGTTTGTATTTACATTAGACCGCAACAGAAAAAAAGTGTTCGCACTGAACCTTCAAAACTAAAATATTTTTGTTGGATCCTTAAGTATTATATATTGATATTTAAGTCTTGATAAGCTTGCCGTTTTCTTTTTTTTTTGTTGCAAAGTTAATTGATGTCAAGCACCTGCTTCGCTCTAGTACTTACCCACCTGATCTCATAGTTCTTTGATGTCAGTCAATTTAAGCTCTCGAAAAACTTCTAAAATCTTTTTAATATTCGAAATGTATTTATATATATTTTTGAAATCGTATTGCAAAAATACTTTAAAGCCTATTTTGTTTGCTTGTAAGTGGTACGTTCTAATGTACATTCATATTTTCACACATAGGCATGCATATGTGTACATTTATGTAGGTGTCGTACAATTTTTTTTTGCCTGCAAATCTTTCATATCTCCTAACTCATTTTGTGATAATTGAAAAGGACATGCAAATACATAACTGGTGCTGGTGTGTATGCTGCTCCCAATACCTGACGCCTTGGCGCTTGTCTGCCACTTTCTCTCTTTCTCTTTGCTATTCGCTGTGCCGGTTAAGTGAGCTGTACACAAGTGCGATTTCAAATATATATATTTTTTTTCCAAAGCTTTACCATTATTTTCGTGCAACATTTTCATTTATTTTCAATTCCTTTCGTTCTATTTTCGAAAGTCTTCTCTTCATTTTGCTTGCTTGAAAATAAGACAGCAGTTTCGAGGTCAAGTTGCAAAGTGCAAATGTTGCCTTCTAAAATATTACTTTTTAAAGCATCCATTTGTAGTTGTTTTTTTG
>NW_016208107.1:0-2026 GCF_001687245.7 Rhagoletis zephyria
GATTTCAGGTGGCCAGGGCGCCGGCGATGGTCAAGGTTTGAAGAGAACTGTTTCCGTGTTTACAGTTCTTTCATGATCTTTTCTCATATTTTCAGGCGCAGTTCTTCTTTGCCCACCAGCGCCTGCTTCCCTACACCTTCAAGTTGGCCAATCTGTACATGATCACCACCAAAACGTACCATGTGGTAAGGCATTTGATGATAACTAATTTGTCCAGATATTTTAAAGATCATTTTTTCATTTTTGGTTGCAGATAATCTCCTACATCAGCATCTTTTTCATGTATTTAGTCAAATCCAAATAAAAAGCAAAGAGTGAGATTTTTCAGTCATAAACTGTCATTGTAGAGCACTTACACCTCTTTTTGTATAAAAAAACTTAATGTAAAAAAGACTTGCTTACTTCTTTTTGAGTTGTAAAATGACAAATAAAAAAATTAATCTAGCAAAACAAACATTTGCTGCTGCTACAACAACAGCGTAAGCAACAGCTGTGCTCTCTTTGTGAAGTGCTTTTCCTTTGTGTGCGACTTAGGTGCAGCTTAGGTGTACGGAGAGAGTGTGCTCACTTGGCCACACTGTGCACTGAAGCAGCAGCAGCAGCACCGGCGACAACAAAATAGAAAGAAACATCGACAGTAAGTTTTGGCCTTTTAACGTGTGACCTTTTGTTTACCTCCACCAATTTTGGTCGCCAAATGACCTCCAAAGAAGATGCTGGTTAGAGGATATGAGGATGCCGAGATGGTCAGCGGTGGTAATGGTCATCGAGAAGCTCAGCACCATCATCTCCAACAGGTGCTGCAGCAATCATCACCTCCAAGGCAGCCGTCATCCTCGTCACCACCACAAGTGGTGACATCGATAAGCGCCGGTTCTTCAGCTGATGATGATAATGGAGGTGATCACCCCCATCACCCCCAACAACCTCAATCACACCTTCTCTGCCTTCTGCTCGGCGCTGACCGGCAGGCGCTGGAGCACCTTCAGCAGCACTCGCTCTTCTCCCTTGATGCCGGTGGTGACGATGAAGAAGTTGACGACAATGATGAGGATGAAGCTGATCAACAAACTCACCTTTCACCTTCCTCTTCACCACCGCTGAACTCCATCACCACCACCCACCACTTTGTCCGCTTTTCAACACACGAAGCACTTCAGCTTCAGAAGTCAACAACAACAACAACAACAGCACCGCCGGTCACCTCGCTGCAGCTGGTAATTCACAACGGCGAGCACTTTCTCTCCTCGCTTCTGCCGGCAATACTTCACCTGCTTCGAAACCTCTCTAGTCACCTAGTCTCCTTAAAGTTGCAGCTCGCCTATCCGCCCATTCGGCAGCTGACGGCCGAGTACCTGACTCCGATTTTTTCGGCCATCAACTCTTCTTGTCGCCGTTTAGAGCACCTCACCGTGGAGCTTCAATGTTCGCTGAAGAACCCTTCCTCGATGAGCATTCCTCTTCTCAGTGGTGAAGGTAGTTGTGGGTCAGCACTGAAGGAGCTACACTTTTACGCCCGCAATGAGGTGCTCTTCCTCAGCTCGCTGCTGAAAATTCCCACCAACTCTCCGCTGGAGAGAATTGCCTTTGGCTGCGCCACCTCTCCGACAGAGATGATGCGTCGGCTGGCGGGCGCCTCGGAAGCCCTCACCTCTCGGGTCGTCGCAATAGTCACCGAGGAAGAAGGTGGTGGTGATATTTATAAGCGAGAGGACCGGCTCAAGCTGCTGGAGATGCGCTGCTTTGCCTACACATTTTGCTCTCTGAACGCTCTCAGACTGAATCTGCTCAGCAGTCATCTTGACGTCCACCTCCTTCTGGACATCATTTTCACCCTGCCCCATCTGCACTACCTGAAACTGGCCATCAACGGCGACTGCATCCTTCCGCCCGGTGGTGCTCAGCAGAACAGCTATGGTCTCCCCAAAACTCGAAAGTCCTCATCACCCGCATCAGCATTCTCATCACCCTCTTTAATACGGGTACTGCACCTCACTCTGGCAATGAACTCCCACTGCGACCTTCT
>NW_016208109.1:0-2026 GCF_001687245.7 Rhagoletis zephyria
ATAAACAGACGGCAGCGTTGATCCGGATCAAATCGGGAATTAACTGCAGCTGATCCGGATTAAGTCCAAAATAATCCTCATAAACGCTGCCGTTTGTTTAAGCTTTAACTTAACAAATTTCGATAATCCTATTAATTTTTATAGCTCGATAACCATCCATATATTTCGACTATTTTTCTCTGTCTATTAACAACATCGACAACTCAATAATAATTGATAAATTTGAAATTTCGATGTGCTGCGATAACTCAATAAACATGGATAACTCGATAAATTTCCATAACTATAATTTCCGATGAACCGATAAATTTCGGGAACTTGATAACTTTCGATAACTAAATTTTTTTATGACTGTATTTATTTCGATTCTTATAGATAAATTTATATTGATTTTCTTATCCTTTCCGTTACCCTAATGCTTATGTATTTCACATCGTTTTAATTTTCGTCGTTATCTTCAAGTTTGCCTTCACCATTCACATTGAATAGGTTGTAACAACAACTATAAACAAATACGAAAATTTTTAAACGACGTTTATGGCCGTAATTTTCAACCAATTTTGAAACCGTAAAAACTCTCCTCCTCTACAGAAAAGTACCTTTCCAATGGTGTTCTTGGTTTTCAAATGGCTTCGGTAGAGTCGCCAAACGAAGGCGGATAAAATTTATGTTAGCGTATTAATATATAGATTTAATTCACTTAAATGTTTTTTTATATCATTTGCTGCCAATTCCCATTCATATGATTTTATTTCACATTGCCTTTAATGCCTTTCAATTTTCATGTGATATCATTTCCACTTTATTGCTGCGAAATATATCATTTCACTTCATTTGACTTTTATGTGATTTCATTTAACATTTTTTTATTTATTTTAATTTAATTTACTTTGATTCCTATCTTTTGTCTTTAAGTTTTATTAACCGACTTCCAAACAAGGAGGAGGTTATCAGTTCGTCGGAATATTTTTTTTTTTTGTTTTTTTATGTATGTTACCGCATAACTTTGGACCACGTCAACCGATTTCGATAATTCTTTTTGCATCGGTAAGGTCGGTTTTTGCAAAGGTAGTGTCTCAGAGGTGGTCCCATACTTATCTGGTTGAGATCCGATCAGTGGATCATGAGATATATATATATATATATTTTTTTGCTAAAAATTACTCGTTTCAATTTCAAGTAATTTCTGGTCACATTTTTGAGGTCGATATATTTCGAAACAATTTCTATTTCACATTTCTTGTAATTTCACCTCAATTATTCTATTTTATTTGATTTCATATTCCTTTCACATTTCCTCTAATTTTAAGTCATCTCACTTTCATGTGACTTCATTTCACTTAAGTAATTCATTTCATTAATACATACTACTTATAGATTATTTTTTCCATAATATGTGTTTATCTAGTATGCTCTGTAGTGCTTAGTGGTAGTGAAATTTTTTCACTATGATATAGAATTTTAAAAAATTCAATATGTTTACATCGGAAAACTCGTTTTCTCTTCTTCACAGTTTTTTAAAACTAATGAATTTTTCGCAGTTTTTGGGGGACCTTCAAAAAATAGTTAGAAATAGTTAAATAAACAATTACGTATTGTTATTGGAAGTCTCCTGAAGAGAAACAAAGTTTCCCGAATGAAAAATATTGATTTTCAAGAATTCCACACCATTTCTATGAAAATATTTTTTTCCCCTATATGAAATGCACGGAAAATTTTTAGCGCTTGGAGCGACTTCTTCACATTTTTTATTTAAAAAAATAAAAAAAAAAACAGGGGTATATTTTTTCGGTATAGAACAATCCTAAGGGGTGAGGGCATTAAAATTACGACTTAACTTTTTTCTGGACCACCCTAATGTATATACATACTCGTACATAAGGAGTCCATTTAAAGATCTTAACTCAAAATCACCCATTTCACACGCTTTACCAGAAACATTTTTCAGATGGTTTTTAGGTTTTTTCTTTCAATTAGTAATTCAGCTTATTGCCCATTGTACACATATCTACCAAAGTAAATAAAT
>NW_016208111.1:0-2026 GCF_001687245.7 Rhagoletis zephyria
AAATTACCTTAGGATCTTAGTTTAAAAGTGCATACTTCTAAGGATCTTCCAATTTACAAAATGTATAAATGGAGTTGCTCAATCCAATATCCCAGCACCTACCGTGCGTTTCACTTTTGATCCGTCTGTGAACAGATCCATGTTCCCTACCCGAATCCATTCACTGCGATTTGAAAAATGTATGCGGAGTTTGTGGCCTTTGGTACGACATAGCACTAAGGCAATGTTTTTATGTCAGATTGGAGTCGGCCGCTACGGCTGAGTGGTTAGAAGTGCGCATTAACACTCCGCAGGACCTGTCCCTCAATTCAGTTCAGTTCAGCAGTAACATCAAGACGCACGCAACAAATTTTAGTAGAAGCTCCGCTAAACATTTAGCAAACGTGTAAACACCAAAAAATTATTATTATTAGGAGCCTCTTTAGGATCGCGCTGTATTCGAATTTCCTTTCTTTCCAGAGATCCCTGAGGCTGCCTTCTAATTTTGCGGCCAGCAGCTGTATTAATAATAATAATAATAAATTGTATTACCTGGGTTAAGCTTCCATTGCACAGGATCTCAATGCGTCCGCTGCGGAATAGAAGCAATCTTTTAGGTCTTTAACCGTAACGCAATGAGGCGGGCTATAGTCGTGTACATCCAAAGTACAGTTCTTTGATTTAATCCACGTCTGTCGGCTAGCATTCTTAAGGCTTCGTAGAGGATCACCGAGGCCTTTACATATATGAGTTTGTGGTCCAGAACAACCATCAAGACATTTCACCCTGTGTGAGCGATTCGATACCAGTTTGACTATATTGTCTGAATATATTGCCAGCTTTATTCCGTGGGAATCTATAATTATGATAATAGATTGGCATTTACACACATGTTAGTGTTGGGCCGAGCTTCTCCGCCGATTTGAAGGCTGCTCCTTGATGTTGTCACACAAAGGGGAGAGACCTACAGTTTTATGCCAAGGACACAGGTACCCCCTCGAAGGGAATTTCAAATTTCCTCCGGGGGGCTCCTTAACGTTCCGTAGGCCACTCTAATAATTCTTTATGATAGCTCTATACTAATCCCAGATCATACTTGTCTAACATTTGAACATTTGTAGTTAAAATAGTCCAACTACTTCCGAACTTTGTAAGTTCTCCATTCCACCAAGGCGTGCGAGTTTTCGAACCATATCTTAATGAAGTAGATAGTTCTACGATGATTGAATCAAACCATACACATTTTAACTGTCAAGAAGAGAGTATATTCTCGTGGTCCTTTAGAGCAGCGATGGGCAAGAAGAGCTTTGACTCTGCGCGCGCCTATACAAAATATATAGAAACCTTAAAAGAGCTTTGCCCGCGGGCAAGGAAGTGCCCATCAGTGCTGTAGAGGTATAAATTGCAAATATGCCCAAGCCTCTCTTAAGTCATAGTGGAGGCAGACGTTATTGGCTTATGAAATAAATATATATGTATATATATGTACTTTCAACTGAGGAAAAAGTTGAAGTGTCTGAAAGTGGCAAAACTGAAAAGGAAAAAAATGTATATGGATATTAAAGAAAGTGATTCTCGTTGGATGCAGTCAAGCAAGCGATCATCCAACCCGTTATGCCTCCGTATAAACAATGACTGAAGACCGCGTCCGAGTTTACACACTTTGACCATCTCTGAATCTGGTTGTACTGACTTGTTGCTGAAATAAATTGAGGTACAGTAGTAACCAAGGCACGCAGAACTGGTGCAACTACAACAACAATACAAATACGAGTATGACAAAAAATGGCCAGCAGCAATTGCAACGGCCAAAATGCGAATAAGTGAAATGGAAATCTCGCTTTTGTTGCTGTTCATAATACTCGTATACAAGTAGCAAAGCCAAGTGCAAAGGCGTTATATACCAAATACGCTGCTACGTTAGTAGGTATGTATGTACGCGTATGTGATCATGGCTCTGTGCTGGTTGGTGGACATTTGATATTCACATTGTTTCGTTCGTCTCCATTCAATTCAATTTCGGTGCGCCGGCATACGGCATACGGCA
>NW_016208112.1:0-2025 GCF_001687245.7 Rhagoletis zephyria
GTTTGCTTTTATAATACATTTTATTAACTTCATTATTTTCTCTTCAAAGCGCGGACCTTGGCCTGTTCGATTACCTTTGGTGTGGCGAAATATCTTGAACAATCCGCTTTAACGGTTTGATTCGTGTTCCTTTTTTTAAGATGTAATTTCACTTTTCGTTCATTTTCTAGGTTTAGTAGGTAGACTTGGAGAGCTGCGGTCTCGCGGGTCGATCGTTGTTTTTTTTTTAATTTTTTGTTTTATTATTATATTGGGCCGTATGAATAAAAACTAAGCAATTGATTTTTTTNCGCTACAAAACTACATCTGTTTGCTTTTGACTAATAGTTTTTTATTCGCTTGTATTCACATACGTTTTTTAGCCGGCATTTTTCATTCAAAGAGACCTGAGAGGTGTGAAATTTTTTTTCGCATTTTTCCTCCCCACTTTTTACACTACTGTCATACTAAGTACTGCGGCTTTTCGTTTCGTTTTCGAAAAAAGTGACAAACAAGCCAAACCAAATGACGTGAAAAGTAATGAGAAAACTATTCGTGCACCTCTCGCAATCTCTCATATGACTCTCTTTCTTCTTGATCGTCTTATTTCCTATGGTTTAGAAGTATTTTTTCTTTGGAATACCATTTGTTTTAACATCAAGTATGCTTGTGCGTATGTACATAGGTATATACATGCATATGTATGTTCATTTAGCTTATATTCTTTACATTAATCATTTAGCTAGCTGTGAGTTGGTTAGAAATATTTTATTTTTAGCTTTGCTGTCAATAGTTTCGTTGCGTTTGAGCAATATCTCGTTTTGCCAGTCGCTTTGTTAAAAAGTTGAATGTTTGCATTTTTATTTGCTGCTTTTAATGAATTGAGACTTTACTTATTTGTTAGTTGCAATATCATTCGACTTCTTGGGCTTCAATAATGTAACCTACTCTTTAGATGATTCTAGGAAAAGCTTTCTTTTAACAATTTTGCAAGAAATCAATGGTATTTACAGATACTGTTCTTGACATATATAGCGAATTGTTTTTTGTTTATATTCAAATAATGTTTGCAATTCTCAAACGCGTTTGTTGCAGTTGCGAGTTACTGGGATCCTCTCGGCGCGAACATATTAAGACAGTGCGGCGAACAATTCGCTTTGTGGATGACAGTACATACAGAACCGAAATATGTAGATGAACACACATAACTCTAAATTGTCTCAAAATAGTAAAGAAAAGTATTGAAATTTAAAAGAAACTTCATGTGGGATACACTATTATCAACCTGCAGGACTACTTTAGGATTATGCTTACATCTTACAACCCCACCAAGTAGGGTAAACCGCAGACTATTCGTAGTTACGAGGTTATGTTTTACAACATCGCCCAGCAAAACTAGGACCAGCACAGAGTGGCACATGTTTAGCATTCAATGGAGACAGTGCCAATGGCACACCGGATCGACCACCACCCACCTTCTGTGAGTTGGAGGATATATCCGATCAAAAGATCAAACAACTATGTAATGACTTACAAAACGGAGAATTACGAACGGGATTTAAATTCTATGCCTCCATAAATACAAGCTCTTGTCAAAACCGGTTGCGATCTACAAATGTGTGTGAGGGATTCACTAGGATTTTAGTCAAGCTTATCTTATCTAAAGTTTATATATATTCCTGGAACAATCAGGAGGATAGATAGTAGCTGTCTGCTTAATGATAGGGCGTGTGTCAGCTGCTTAGCAAAGGTATTTTTTTCTGCTCTGAAATCGTTACACCTCCTCCATTGTCTCCCTTTCAGCTCTCTAAGCTACATCTGTGTTTCCTTAATGGTGCTTCAGTTACTCGCAGAAGACAATGTGCTAAAAACAAAACTAAATTGGCCGACATTGCCGACGTGCATAGCTAAAACTATCGACATACAAACTGTGACGAACAAAAGTATTGGTACAGCGAACTTTTTTCGCTCAGTTTCTTCCATACAAAATATGTTCGATAATTTTTTTTTGTAAGAGAAAATAACACCGTCTGCAAAAAAAAAAAA
>NW_016208113.1:0-2025 GCF_001687245.7 Rhagoletis zephyria
ACGGTAAATATTTTTTCATAATAAATATATGTTTAAGGTAAAGCACAATTTTTAGTTAACAATACATAAAGGGAAGTCATAAAATAGACCAAAGTTTCTGCTAGTTATTCTTAAGGAAAAAGAAACCATTGTTTTGTGTAGCTTGCGGCACTCTACTGTAAACAAGCAGATACCCACACATTTGCAAATTATTAAAGCTGAAATTTAATATCCGCATAAAATCCACAACTCCACTCAGTAATCTTTGCTCGATACCTAACTCCATAAATAGAGCATTTGGCCCCTAACATAGCACACACACACACCTAAACTAATCTACTCGTAGATGTATGTATGCATATTTTTACATAATCCCGACATTGATAAATACAAATACAACAGCATGTTCGTATACTCATCTACATGCATATCTATGGCCATTAGGGTGGTCCTTAAATGTGGGAAGCAAATTTTTACATCAGATTTCCTAAGACTCAACCCCTTTGTCGATGCTACTATAATCGGAGATATCACGTATAAATTTTGGACCCTATAAAAACGTCTTAACCGTCTCCAATCGGGACCAAAATTTATATGTGGTATTACCGATTGAGGGGGCGAGACTGAAAAAAAACCTTGATTTGATTTTCAAGGACCCCCCTAGTGGTCATATATTAGAATAAGCTTCAACCTTACCATAAATTTTTATGATAATTTCTAGCATTTTCGTGTATACATGGGTTCCGTAATACATATTTCCAATCAATGTTCGTTAGTTAACTACATTCCCAACATATATTCGTACAATAACAAAAAAGCAAGTAACAAAAAACAAAAGCAACGCAATACCTTGTTGATAAAGATGGCCCAAAGTTCTTTACTACACATATTTATTATAATGAAGTGTATAGGAAAATGCTTAGAATTCTGTTGCAGCATACAGAATAAGTAGAAAATATCAGAGTGAAAGATCTGTATAAACATTCATACATACATATACATAGATATATAAATAAATAAATAAATGGCATCGGAAAAACGTTGTCCTTATTAGAGTTTTGAAAGTGTTTGCCAATAAGCACTACACCCCTCGCTCCAAAATAAGGGCGGGTTAGCGGCAACTTTTGCTCCGCCGCCATTAGAACTGAAACAAAATCGTAGTACATAAAAGCGACACAACACTGATACCATTGTATCCCTGTACCCTTAGTTATCATACCGATGTCACTGCCATCATGCCCGTCAGTCACGTCATCAACGTTGTCTTGCTCACCGCCAACATTGACGCTAACATTCTAGTTGCCATTGTCAGCGGTGTTCCTTTGCTGCTGTGCTACTCGTATCATCATTGCCCTTTCAACTGTTCTTCGCAGTCTACTGATAACAATGACAGCATCATAATGCTGCTGCCACAGTGGAATGTGCAGAAAAGGTATGGAAAAAATTGAAATCTGTACGTGAAAGTCGTTGAGTGTGTATGTCGTTGAGTGTGTATGGAAGCTTGGGTATTTCATGGAGTTAGTGTAACAATAAAGTTACAATAAAATTGGCTCGCGGGCAAGAGGATGGTAATAGCGAACGAATAGCTTAGTGTTTCCCCTTATTTATGCGCTAGCACAATTGATAATGAGGAAGCATAGGAAATTGATTTTCTGCTGCACTTGAAATTGTTTTCTTGTAAAAAAGTTCTCTCGTAGATTTGTATACCCTTCACGAGCATGAAAATGTAATATTTATAACTTTGGTCCGATTTTTGTAAGTATCTACATACTAGAAGAAGAAGAGATAGACCCATGGAAATGTTCAGAACGTCAAGCTGAGTCGATTTAACCATGTCTGTCCGTCTGCCTTTTTGACTGTATGTTTTAACAAAATCTAGTCCTTCAGTATCCGAGATATCCGACTGACATTTGGAAAAAGGGTGTGTTTTATAATATACTAGCCAAAGCCCGCTTACTTCGCGACGGCTAATAAGAACTTTTGCGTGGGCCAATGCCAAAATAGCATTTAAAGTAAAAAACGGTCTTTATGATTTTCATGAAAGGT
>NW_016208114.1:0-2025 GCF_001687245.7 Rhagoletis zephyria
TTCGATCGAAAAATAGTGATTATAAAGAATTCCATACTTTTTCAACGAAATGTGGTTTTTTTCTCTGAATAAAATGCATGGAAAACTTCATGGGCTTTGAGGCAGGTCTAAATACAACTATTTCTACTAGAAAAATTCCAGGGTGTGAGAGCAAAATTTTTTATTTTTTTTACTTTTTTTTGGGCAGCCTTAATGCTCTTATATAATATACATACAAGAAAAAACATTGATAGTGGAAGGGAATTTACGATTGCAAAAAGTTTTTATGTGATTTTAATTAGAGTATCAGAAAATCAAAGATGCTATACAGTAGACAGCTGTCCTTATGATCCACACAGATAGACTATTAAACTGATACTAAAATATATGACATCATTAAAATTAAATTTTTGATACTTTCAAAAATATGTTACAAGAGAATATTTTTAGCTGATTTATTTATTGGTGTATAAATATGCAATAAAATTTGCTTTTATTACTTAATAAATGGGAGTCATTTCACTACGGATGCTTGCAGGGCTTAACTGTTTTTACGGATGGGTCAAAGAAGGAATGCGGGGTTGGTGCTGGGGTTTTCATTGAGCAATATAACCTACAATTATCCTTGCGCCTACCAGACTATGCAGGCGTTTTCCAGGCCGAAACGTTTGCTATTAAGGTGGCAGTAAGGTACATCAAAGAGAATGTACCCGCGAGAACGCAAGTGAACATCCTCTCGAATAGCCGAGCGGGTATTGAGGCACTTTTAACTCTCTTAGATCTCAGCTAATGGANGTAGGGGCATCTATGGAAACGCGGCAGCTGACGAACTAGCAAGGAGCGGCTCCGCACTGGATGCGGTGGACATTGGCATCTCGCTCAGGGAGATTAAGACAAAAATTACCGAAATTTATAATTCGAAGGCCAGGCAGAGATGGAACTGCACAGGATCCTACAGGATTGCCCGGCAGTTCTGGGTGTCCTACGACCCACTCAAAACCAAAGCTCTCTTAGGAATGAGCAAAACAAATCCAACAAACTTACTGCAGTGAGCACAAAGCACTGGCCCGTTGGGGTATATGCCGAAAGGATAGGACTGATTACTAACACCAATGATCTGCAACAGAAGAGTATGCGAAGTAGGGCTGGGCGTTCTTTGCAATTTTTTTTTTTTTGAATTTCCGAATATTCAAATATTTGGTTAAAAATCTAAAAATCCATATACACCAATATCCCAACGTATATCCGAATATATGGTCCAATCCGAAGTAATACATAGAAAGCACTATATCGAAAGAACAGGAGGGAAGAAAGTTTTCATAACGAAGAAGTTTGAGTTATTGGCAGGCAAGAATAAATACCAACAATTTGGACAAATATTAAATTCGCAAGCACATATGTACGTACTTCTAACGTCACGGTTGATTCCTGCAAAGACTGGAATAGAAATTTGCGGGCAGACGTTCAGAGTACACTTGATGTGGAGAAGTCTCATCTAAATGCTCTTGATGAATACGAACCTAGATCAATGTAAGGAGAGCAAAAGCATATCCTCCTTCGACCAAGGAACAATAAATCCGAAGCATATCTGGCGCCAAAGAACTCGCAGAGTAATTGGATCAATTGATAAGCACAGTTTAACTAATTCACCAGAAGAAAGATCCAACTAAATGCACCAAATACTGCCGTTTTCTGCTGTCTGGGATATTTTCTCCACGCAGATGATGAGGTCTGCCTCGGTCTAGCCATTTACAGGAAAGGGCAAAGTTATCAGACTATTATTGATACTTTGGATAGTGAGAATAGGTTATACACCGAAACTAGTGGTGTGTTCTTTAAAAGAAGAATAATATCGGTTGGTCTTGTTCCCGTGCTATTTAATTCTATATATATATAAAAAATTTTATATTATGGAATTTTCACTTAAAATGAAATATCTCTAAAGCCTCAAGATTATTTTACTATTGTAACTATTCTGGATATGAATTTATATAATTTATTATATAAGGAATCTTATAAAGCCACTAGAAGAGGTTTTTTACTTGG
>NW_016208115.1:0-2025 GCF_001687245.7 Rhagoletis zephyria
AATGTGTTTTCAATTTGAAATTAAATTTGTTTGAATGATTGTAAGAAGTGTACGTTTACATACCTTTAGTTGTAGCTGAGTTTGCAGAGGTGCTTGCTGTTATTTCTTAGATTCCAGACTGTCCCAAGATGTTAAAATGTTAACACAAATTTTAGTTTTGCATTACCAAGCTATGAAAAAGCATCTGCGAAGCACAGAATAGAAACATATTTGAACGAAAACGCCGCCGAATACATATCTATGTAAAGTAAACAAGCCCCCCGCTGCATCCCTTATTCGATAGTTCCGAACTGGTTCTAAATTCGACAAATAAGATCTAGTTCGTTCTGCATCCCTTTTTCTATAGCTCCGAACTATTTCTAAATTCATCACTTTAGATATAGATTTCTAGTGGAAAAAAACTGGAAAAAATTAGCTTTTTAAAAGTACCACTTTTCGCCGATTTTGAACTGGTAGAGATCTACTTCCAATCGGCTTAGTTCCTTTTTGGCGATAAAGACCTAGTACGGAACTAGAAATTTGATTCACTAGTCCGCGGTTTCCCTACAGGGTTATTTTTCGAATGTGGGCTTTACGTATCTATACCAAAGTATGTGAGTAGTCATAACTCAGAAACCGCACTGTCACTACGAGGCTAGAGAGGCAACACCACTGGCGGCAACACAAATAGTACTTAGGGTAAGATAAGCGCGCCGCATAAATACGCATAAGCTTATATATTAGGCGCATTGTGTTGTTGTTGTTGTTTTTACATACTTATGCTTTTATTTTAAACAACGCTAGCGAAGTGCTCACGCATGTAAACATACTCTAAAGGCACACTTAAGTGGTGTCGCATGCGAATGTGTTGCAGGCCTCCACCATGAATTTGGTAACATTTTATGGGGCGCCTATTTTACGGATAATTGATTAATCTTAGTATTTATGGTACGTATACGCGCCACTTGCGCTGTTTTACTGCTGGCTGGTGGGAGGCTATTATATTCTTGTTTTTGTTTGTTTAACGCCGCACAACTTTGCGCTGCGCAGTTTAGTCTTCAGCTTAAATTCGATATTTGCAATGGCTCAAAGTCAATGGCTTCGGTTTACTGTTAGTCTTGCCACTTGTCTTTGACTTTTAGGAGGCGCACGAGTAAGTTTTACACAAATTCGTGCTTTTGGAAAGCGTTTTGGCAGGGAGTAAGTTTAAACGCATTGGGTAACGGATATGTGGAACAAGCGTGCCAGCAAAACAAAAAATATTTGCCTGATTTAATTGAAATTTGTAAAAGTTGTTGCACATTTAAATGTCAAGAATTTATTGAATCAAATTACCAATTTTGCAGAACATATTAAAAATGTAAAGAGGCTTATAGCCTATATCCACCAAAGGCTTAACTGCGTTAGGAGCTGAGGTAAGTTCCAACAGTTTTAGCATGGGAAAATCGGCTTAATAGGTCGAGTAACCCCTCCCGAGTTGTAATCTCCTTTTGGCAATAGGTGTAAACTGCAGTTAAGGCTTGGTACAAATCTACTATTACATTAGTTTTATCAATAAATTGTGCAATATGTTCGTAATATTAGGAATGACAAATTCCGCATTAACAACCTCTCGAAAAACGCGTGCGACTCTTTAGGTAGAAAGCACACACCAGATGTGTACATTAGGGTGGTGCAAAAATATATGCGGGGGAGAGGGAGTTTAAAATGTTAACCTCTCACCCCTTAGGATTTTTATAAATGGAAAAAATAATACCTGTATTTTGTTGTTTAAAAGAAACTATATTTAGAACTAACTTCAAGCCCAAAAGGTATAGAATTCTTGAAAATCTGCTCTGCTTCTCTTTAAGAGAGTTCCAGTAGCATTAGTCAAATGTTTATTTAACCATTTCATGGTATTAACAAATTTTTTAGGTCCCCCAAAAACCTCAAAAAATGCATACAAAATCGTTAGTATTGAAAGAGTGTAAATACAAAAAGGGGGTATTTGTCTTCGGAGTCTCCTGAAGAGAAACAGAGTTTTCTGATCGAAAAATATTGATTTTC
>NW_016208116.1:0-2025 GCF_001687245.7 Rhagoletis zephyria
TCGCGCATCATTAAGATTTCCATTTTTAGATTAGATACAGGTTGATCAGGCTCGCTTTCTGAAGCTTCCCTGCTGCTGCTGCTGCTACTCGATTTACTCATATCTTGTGTATGTAGAAGCACGCTGTTTTGGCTCATACTGCTATAGCTGCTGTCCAGATTATCGGTGGAACCGGAGAAGTAACCATACGAACGCTCCAATACGCGTTGCTGTTGCGGAGCTTGTTGTTTAACTTTAGTCATCTTGTCGCTGAGTGTTAGTTTTGCCAGTGCTTTGGGCATATCCTTGCGGCCAATCCTCGGGAATGTAGGTCGCTTAAGTTGCAGCTTAGTTGTTGGTGTTGAGGTGACCATTTGCATTGGTTGTGGTTGTGGTGGTGGCGGCGAGCTGCAGCGACTCCNGAAGTTTCGTTTCCGTGGCGTTGAACGGCGCGGCATATTTGATCCATAACTGCTTTCGGAACTGTCGCATGAAAAAGTGCTCGATGTGCAGCCCATCTTTGTATGTATTTCTATTTTCTTCCCAAATATTACTTTTACAAAACTTCAAACCAAACTAACGTATGCTCACTCAATCACTGTTCGTCGAAATATGATCTACCTTTGCATCAAGCCGGATATTTATACCTCTGCGCCGATCCAACGGACGATCGGTTAGCTAGTAGCTAACGAGTCAGCCAGCTACCTGTGCGCGTAGTGCGCAGTGCCCGCGACTGGTGACAGGCGCGTTCACAGGAAAAACGCAAACATGCATTCCTTACCTGTGTGACTAGCTTCAAGGAAAAGGGACAATGTTTTTCAGACAGACAACAATAACCTTCGCTCGGTCGCTAGTTTAGCGAAAACTATGCACATTTACATAAATTACTATGACCTGGCAAGCTGCAAGGGTGTTGGTAGCTTCTTTGTTTTAGACTTGGCGTTAATACGCACATCCGCGTGTGGATTCAAGGTAGCGTTGCATGTCGCTGGCGTAAACGCGTCCAGGATTAACCCAGGTAGCCTTAGTTGCTGCAACTAAATTTTTTCATAAAGAAATTGCAAATTCCTAGTAAGCCAGCCTAAGATGCTAGCCAGCCAGATCATCAGGAGAGGATTTACAAGGCCAAATGTAAAATGGAGCCATTCTATGCTGTGTAACAAATATTTTTCGTCGACTGTACGAAACGCTTGGCTATTTCATTATTTCTATGAGCAAGCAAAATGAAGAGTGCGTTCTTTGACTAGTTCAACCACAGAAATAGTTTTTGGGCATACTAATCACTGATGAATTGTTCAAATGTCTATGTTAATTTCTTTCGCAATAGCTGCAATTACGTTCGACAATAATGTTAACAAATTTATTGAAATTTAATGAGTTTTTAATTTTCATAGAGGCAGTGTAAACAGTTAAGGTAAAATTGTCTTCCCCGAGTGTTACTATACATTGAAATTCGCGATAATTATTTTCAGTTTGACGGCTTTCAATTTTGATTCTATTGCTTGTTTATAGTTTTCACTTTGTTGAAAACAAATTAAAACCAGGTTTTAAAAGCCGCATGGTCTTACCAAAGATAACAAACCCACAGTGGCTAATATGGAGCAAAATAAAAATTCTCCGTACAAATAAATAATTCTTTTTAAATACTTTTACTTAAAAATCATTTATGTGTCAAAATAATCAGGAAAAGAAACTCTAAAAACCGCATGGTCCAGAAAAAAATTGGTAACACGCATTTGCAAAAACTTCAAAATGACACTTTTTTCTCTTACAAAAAAAGTTGCGGAAGAATCATTTTTAGTGAATAGAAATTCTTTGGTCCTAAAATTTATAATCGTCTTTTCTAGAAGATTGTGCGACTAGAAAAAAAAAACTGCGCAACAAATGTTGTTAACGAAGGAATATTCCACTGACATCTACAATAAAATCTTCGTTTTGTTGGCACAAGAAAATCAGTACATATATTCGAGAAGATACAAAGCAAAATTGGTAAAACAATGTTTTAGTTTTTCTCTTTGACGTCTGAATTTTTCTTAAATGGACTTT
>NW_016208117.1:0-1342 GCF_001687245.7 Rhagoletis zephyria
CTTTAACGAAAAGAATGCATACATATAACATTTTTGGCGGTTTCCTTCATCAAAATGTGTTTTAATAGTTTTAATAGGTGGTTAGACTTCGCCGGTGATCATCCTGATCTTTGTTGCTTATTTTTGTTAAGACAGTGTAAACGCTTTTATACTGGAATAATTTTGAGTTCAATGATTTCACAGTTTTTTCTTGTAATATCCCCTATTTACAGTTATCATAAAAAATACGGACATTATGGACGATGTTTTTGTTGTAAACTTTTAATGGCGCTACTCGCGGTTATAATATTTTATGCGATGTTTTAAATGATGCACTGCTATCTTGTCGATCTCTACCAGAAAACTGAAATCGATATTTTTATTGGTTGCATAAAAATAGTGTTTTTATTTCTAAAATGGTGCAAAGTTAAGACAATTATTTAGCGAACGCGATTTCTCCACGCATACATATCTTGGTTACAAAATTTTCCAAAATTGTAAGGAAAATTCCGGCCCGCTCAGATATTTAATTAACCACTTGTTTACATTTTTTATATGTTTGCCCCATGCTTTTTATATTCTGCATTGGCACATTTTCTTTTGTATGTGCATATGTGTATACATACATACTTTATTTTTAATTTCTCTCTCCGCTTTTCATACATTTTCTCGTTTTATTCTTTCTCAAATCTCGTTTTTAGCCCACTCAGCTTTTGCCCTTTACTCTTTACGCTATAGATACATTGTATGTGTATATAGGTGCCCTGCAGTGAAAAGCCAAACCAGTTAGAAAAAATACTAGTTCATTAACTAGTATGTGCCTACCAGTTCGACAATTTCGAAGAACTTAGGCGATCAGCGACATCTGCCTTTGAATTGCCAAAGCCAAAAATAAAACGCAATTAATTGCTTTTCTTACAAATGTCGGCTGTGGCGTCACGTGAAGACTACTGGTTCTGGTTCTGAAATCGCAGGTTCGAGGCCGCTTGGAGGTGGTTAAGATTTTTAAAGTTAAATAAATGTAAGTAAAAATAATTTATTCAATTTATAACTAAATAACAAATTTGAAAATCTAATTGCATTGCAAAAAAACATTTAGGAAGAAATGCTGTAAAAACACAGAAATGCAACAAAAATATTTTTTTTATTAAATTTAAAAATTACAATAAACAGCCTAAACAAAAAAATAAATTTATTAAAAATAAAAATAAAATAAAAAATAGAAAATAAAAAAATTTTCCCTGCGCCAGGATTTGAACCTGGGACCTCAGGCTTACCACGCGAGCGCTTTGCTCTGTCGGCCATTGTGACTGCTGGAGCGTCGCGAGCAAAAAGACACACTAATGCTTTTCACGGGCTTTTT
>NW_016208117.1:1517-2025 GCF_001687245.7 Rhagoletis zephyria
GGTGTGCATTTAAGCGTTATGCGCTTGCAAACACACACTTTAGAAGCTTTACTGTATGCAACTTTTCCATGTACACTTATATACATATTTGTTTTTTTTCAGTATTCTATTATTTCCATCTATTTTTATCACATTAGTGTTTTTGTTATTTTCTTAAAGGCTTGCTTGCACGTTTCAGTGTGGCATAAAGTGTACGTGCACACACATACTTACATATATACTTAGTATCTACCTATTTTTATACAGATGTGTGTCTGTCAATCTTATCAATACAACTCTTTGTATTGTTTTATTTATACTTACTACTATGTGGTAACTTTTGTCAACGCCGCACAGTGGAGCAAAAAAGGTTGCTGTGGACAAATGAGTTTTGAGAGCCCAAATATGAACCGATTGATTTTTTTTTTTTTTTTAAATAAAAGATAATTAAATTTCGCGCCGATCTATCCGTGGCGCTTAAAAAAAAAATCTGGTTTTTTATTTATTTATGTTGAAAAATGAAAGAAAA
>NW_016208118.1:0-2025 GCF_001687245.7 Rhagoletis zephyria
GCATGGTTACAGCTTAAATTCCTAACAAACAATGAATTACAGAGCACTGCGCTCCGTCATTGATGCCGGAACTGAAAATTTGCATATCTTGATGAATTTAAATTTTACGGAATAAGTTTTGTTACATTGTTGTGCCGCCCGAAAGCACAGAGTTCTGAACTTTTAACTCTGTATTAGTGAAGCGTTTTTCCTATGTTATTAACTTCTTTTCGTTTACTTTTCTTTCTTCCTTCATTATTTTCCTTCCCAATGTGACATTGACGTGGGATGAGTTCAAAAGTTGACAGTCAGTTGAAGTCTGACACGCTGAAATTAATCCCTGGCATTTGAATAAAAACAATATACTCGAATGTAACCCTGCGCAACTGCCATAAACGCGCTCTACGGCTAACAAGCAACATTCGTCTTTTCCTGTAGCCTCTCTCATCCTTTCATACTTATTTTAGTTTTATTTTTTTTATTTTGCTTGCCTTTTACATAATGTTACACGACAGGCGCCGCATTAAATGCTTTCCTTTTTTTAACTGTTGCAGCAGTCTCCGCGCATTCTCGCCAGCCGAGCTCATTTAAGAGGTTTCATCTGTTCTGCTGGTAAAGTGTTTTCTTTTGTATAAAAATTCTAAAAAGTAGAAACAATAAAAAAATGTGTGAACAAAAAGCGCACTGTTGATTTTGAGAATATCCTTTTTAATGCCGTCGCCAAAAGGATTAGGTGCTGAAATGAAATTTGAATTGCCTATTCCTTAAAAGTTTTTGCTTGCTTAGTAAGAAGTTAGAGAATGGTTTTCGCAGTACGAAAGACTTTGAGTCAGTGATGGTACATACTTTTTTGGAAAATCCCCACTTAACAACTTAACTTTCTACGCTTTTAAAAATGTTTCCCCACAAAATTCCCTAAAATTTTTACCTAATAATTCCTTACAACATCGAAAGAAAACTGAAAAAAGTTTGACTATATAAAACAAGGAATGTTCAATGTTTAGAATAATGTATTATAATTTTGCGTCGTATGTGTACACATCGATGCACAGTGTATCGTGTGCAACAAGCTGGGTGGACAAAATTAATTCAAGGATTTCCATAAAAGGCGATCTAACTAACATAAAGGATATCGAAATTGTTTCTCATGTTTTGCATAAATATGAAACCTATTTAGTATTTATACGATGACAACTGTTCGATTTACAACAAAATGACTATAAAACAAATTGACTAAAATACTTTTTTGTTTCTTAAAAAATATAACTTTCATGCAGTAGGCGTAAACAAAAGTGTACCGGACTATGTTTTTCCCATTTGCGCGAGTTGGAATCGTACATACGCGTTTGCATAAATAGATTATTCCAGTGGTTATGGAAAATGTAGCACTTCGAATTTCAGCAACCGAAAAATTTTGCAAAGTTCGCAATAATTCCCACACAACAACCAATCTTAAAAAACGCCATACGCATATCGGAAATCAACATCTTAAATATACCTTGTCCACTTAGCTTTCACGCTCATAAACTAAAATTTTGTTTTGATTTGCCCACAGAAAAACCCTTATTTAGTTGTATTTTATTTGAGTAAAGTATAACTTAAACGGGGAATCACCAATTTGTCTGTGTCACCCGATATTTTCAATTTAATGCAACCGTATATTTTTATATTGTATTTAAAAAAATTACCTGTTACATGTATTGCACTGGATTGTTACGTTTTTGTTTTTATTAAATAAAATGGAGTGAAAAAGGATTGCATTGTAGTTTTTTTTTAAGTAAATTTAGTTTTGTCTCCAACCATTTTTGACTCATATTCGAATAAAAAAAGTCCAGAAATTAAAATATTTCAGAAATTAGAATTACCTTAAAAACAAAGTGGTTCTAATTTGCGAGCGTCTACTGTATGTGGTTCTGAACGTAACACCAGTTTTAAAAATTGGCCGTAATCATATATGTAATACTATATACATATATATCTATAAATATAAATGTGAATGTCTGTTTGTTTATTACCTTATAACTTTTTAACCACTACACGAAATCG
>NW_016208119.1:0-2025 GCF_001687245.7 Rhagoletis zephyria
GTCACAGGTCGAATATAATTACACGAATCAGTCGGATTGATGGAAATGAGGTGCGAGGATTCAAGCTGTTGAATGTGCGTGATTTCTGCGAGTTACCAGTTCCATCATCACATTGTGGGGTTTTTGTTACTGGCGCTTTAGATGAAACCACTGAATTTATATATAAGATTGACCAAATCTCATGCAAAAGGATGATTTTGTCTTACCAGCAGGTTTTTTTTTACTAACGGCAATATTGCATAGCTGCATTTAAAAAATTTAAATATGAAACTTGCTTTTGAAGAAATGGAGTTTTTCCTATCATTTAAAAATTTGAGATTTTCCCAATGGTGCTATTAGTGTTTTAATTTTGTTATTTACTTTAACAAATATATAGTAAAAATCAAACATGACAGACTACATTTGAACAATTTTAAATTAAATAAAAGGACGACTGGATACCATTGAAAAAAAAAAAACAAGACGAACTGGCAAAAATATTAGCAGAAAATAACGTTCTCTTCCGGCGGAATATGAACCTATGTACGACTCCAATTACTGTCTTCCCGATTGATACAGAGAGCAAACTTGCAGAAATTGAGAATTCGCTAGCGGAAGATCACCGGAAAAGTATTGTAAATAACGCTTTAATGCATGTATTTTATATAGTACTAATCAAAATTACTACCTTACAGGTTAATACAATGAAACGGATCCTTTGCGGGAGCATTCTCAATAATTTAGGAAACGTTTTGGGAACGGATTTCAATTATAACTACGATGGAACCAAAGATAAGAAATCGCTGCGAAAATACTCGAATTTTATCAATGCTTCTTTTACCCTGTAATTACCAACTTCCAACAAGTTTTCAATCTTTTTAGAAGTAACTTCTGGATTTACATACGAAGACTTCGTAAATGAACTGGGCTTAGCAATAAAACGGAACAAAAACAAACAAAATAAGAGGGCCTCTCGTTTAAATGAGCAAGAAAAAATTTAAATTAATTTAACAAATTAATAACATATATAGTTTCAAGAGAATACATTAACATATAATTAAATTAATTGCAATGAAATTTTGACTGCTTTGTTGTCGGTTGAATGCCACCAATGTCCTTTGTAGGACAATGTCGGTTGTATGTCACCAATGACCATTGCAGGATCCTCACGGCTGAAAGTCACAAATGTCCTTTGTAGGACAATGTCGCTTTAATGTCACCAAAGACCATTGTAGGATCCTGTCGGCTGAATGTCACCAATGTCCTTTGTTGGAAAATGTCGCTTTAATGTCACCAAAGACCATTGCAGGATATTGTCGGTTGAATTTCACCAATGTCGATTGCAGGTTACTTTCGCTTGAAAGCCATTAATGATCACTGCAGGACAAAGTCATGCAGAGGACATCAACAACCAAAATACCATTTCTATGAAAAAGTCATGAACGACCTCCATATAAACGGAGCCCAAAAGGCCGGTCCACATAGAACTTTCGCGTTGGCTTTGGCGTTGGCGTTAGTTTGACAAAACGCGCGGTCAAAGTATGCTTACTACGAGGCGAATTTATATAAGGTGGTGTTGTTTCATCAGCTGTGAGTAGCGTTTGATTGTCAAAATTTTGTATTTCGCTAGTGAGGGAATGAAAACGTGAGAGTGTTTGTATTTTCTGTCGCCCTGTTTCCNTATATAAGGTGGTGTTGTTTCATCAGCTGTGAGTAGCGTTTGATTGTCAAAATTTTGTATTTCGCTAGTGAGGGAATGAAAACGTGAGAGTGTTTGTATTTTCTGTCGCCCTGTTTCCTTCGAGGAAGAATAGCTGAAATTTGACAATGGCCCGCTAAAAGCAAAAACAAAATACAAGTAATTGTTGTATTTGTTGAATCGATACCACCTTATATATATTCGCCTTGGCTTGCTTAAATGAACGCTTTGCAGCGAATGCTTTGAGCACTAGATTTACCATGATTCAATAATACAAGGTTGGATAACCTGGCAGTTATCTCGCTCCCGCATTCTGCCTTAGCCTGTGTTGCCTTCTTTTTTGATTT
>NW_016208120.1:0-2025 GCF_001687245.7 Rhagoletis zephyria
CCAGGTCCCGTCTTATTCGCAAAACCCTTGTAGACCAGTGTTATTTTATTTCCAATAAAATAAAAGTCCAAAAATAATTTTTTTCTACTTTTATTATAAAAGTTTTACTCCAGTTTTCCATAGTCATGCTTGTAGTTATATCCTTTGCAACTACCTCCACACCAATATGTTTAAGGTGGAAATAAATGTAGCTCTTTCGTTCTTCGCTCTGCAGTAGTTAATTTGCAAGAAGAAGGAGTTGAGAATAACTGTCAAAACCTTGGGCATTTTTGACAATTTAAAATTTACGCCATTGAGCGATGGAACCCGAAAGTTTTCATTCTTATACAGTTTCGTGTCTATGTTTAGGAAATCACTAAAAAAAACTGAAGTAAGGCAAAATATCAAAAGCCTCTTCATGAGGAGAAAAGAGAAGGGACAATAGATGGAATGTATTTTGCGTTGTTATGGACCGTTTATCCTGCTTTAGGTAGCAAAAGTTGTACCACCCTCCTTGGCTTTGGCATATATGAAGGAGGCGTACAGTTAACAGGCGGAGGCGGAGATTAACATTGTTGGAAGAATCTGATAGTGCTGCTACCTTGAGGTTGTTTATCTTCCACTAACCACATCTATGATTTTCTAGTATTTTGAGATAGCTTACTTAGCTATTGACCCTTATGAATAAAAACTAAGCAATCGCTTTTACTTAAAATTTCAGACCCTTTATAAATTTATTTGAATAAATCGAGTAGAAGGTCTGAAATTTTCAGAAAAAGCAAATGCTTAGTTTTTATACACAAGGCCCATTGTCTTGAGTAGCCTCAGCCTCAACATTCGTACTGAAGAAAAACACACATATGTAGGAGGAAATCGAAGAGTTTTAATTATTGAAATGAAAATCATAAACTAAAAAGTCCTATTAAACTTTATTATGGTTCTTCTAGCAGTAGTAAGGCCACAGTAACGTTGAAAGTAAAGTAACACACGGTTTGAATTTAGTGACACACGTAAAACGAAAATACATAAAACAAAAATATACATACATACATATTAGGGTGCTTTTTTCGCGACTATTTTTTTTCACACCTACCTCGAAATTTTATGGAAAATACCTAAAAAAATTAATGAAAATTTGAGCCCTTTATATTAATATTAAGTGCTCGAACAAGGCGTGCAAAGATTTCCCATTTCAAATACACGTAAACTAAAATTGTTTTCTTCAGAATTCTACAGCTCAGAGGCATTTTATGGTCAATGATAGGGTTTCTTTAGAATTGAATGCTCTACATACATAAGTGTCCATTGCTGCGTAACTCTAACTCCCACCTGCGAGGTAGTAGGGGTCACTAAACCCAAAAACCCTACAAAAAAGTCCCGGAACACCAAATTTCTAGCAACGATATTTTTCAGATATTCGGCTTTGAAATTGAGGTAATGCGGGGAGAGTATTAATATTAAGTGCTTAAAATTTTTTTAGGTATTTTCCACAAAATTTCGAGGTGGGAGTGAAAAAAAGTCACGAAAAAAGCACCCTTATACATATGTACATCTTTACAATAAAGACCCCTCGCACTTATCATTAGTTATTCTATTTATTTCAATGCACCATTGAGGCACAATTTATTAATAATAAGTGATTGAAATAAAGATTAAGTTATTTAGTACACAATTTTTTTTATAAATTCATGCAATGTAGAAATTGCTATGGTCTATTCGTTAATACTTAGTGTTTGGAAAAAATACATATATATTCCCATTAAAAATTTTACCTTTACTCATATTTTCTATGTATACGATTTTTTTTTTTCTAACTTAACAAACAATTATTAAAGCAGTAAATAAAATCAACATTTCGCTAATTAGACCAATAAATTATATGTTAACATAGATAGGTGCGAAATTGATATGAGAAAATATAGTATGGTACGGTCAAACGATTTGGCAAACAATTCGGGATCTCAGTGTGTAGCAGCGCAAGGAACTGAATAAAAAAATAAAAACATATGTCCTATATTTAGAGTTAGATTTAGTTTTTTTTTTTTT
>NW_016208121.1:0-2025 GCF_001687245.7 Rhagoletis zephyria
AATGTCGCTTACGTTATTTTGGCGGTTAGGGCTCGATATGTTGCTGTGTCAAATTTTAGGACGTCAGCATAAGTGGTTCCAGAGATAAGCGTTATGAGAATTTCAGTTTGTATGGGCGGTGCCACGGTGTATGTTTCATTGAAATCGAGCGAACGGTGCCTTCATAAAAGGGATTGCAAAATTTTCTTGTGGCGTATTTATATATAAACATAGATACTACAGAAATATTCGGGGAAGTGCGTAATTTACAAAGGACGGCCAGAAACGGTATGGAGAGCGCGAAAGTGTGCAACCGTAGAGCCGTAATGTATTCGTTTCGGCATAACGAAACACAATTTTCACTTTCAACAAAAATACTTGCTTCTCCTCCGATTTATGGCGTGCGTCTTGAAGTTGACCTACATTTTTTCGCCGACTCCAAACGGCGATTTTATTTTTATGAGAAGCTGTATTTCATCGCAGAAATACACTCGGATTTTTGTCATTACCACCGCTATTAGAAAAAAAAATGTGTATGTTTTATTTTTTGATGTTGGTCGGAAACTGGGCTTGAATGCTGATCTGCGGAATGGTAGCGCACACTGCTAACCACTACACCACGGCGAACGCAGAAAATACTTTTTTACACAAATAAATCATAATTATGTGCATATGTATTTTCATTACGTGTTATTTTGAGCTATGTTATTTACAAAAATACTCCCGTTAAGCCCACAGTACCAAAACACTATATTAATTAGCACATTACAAGACAACATATAAAATAACGACTTAGTTTTTTCGCGACATCATCATGTAAAAGTAGTCAATCAAAACGAAACTTAAAGTAGTCGAGGCCTAGCCAACCCTAGCTGAAAAATATTGAACTGATAGTGCATTTATAGTTAGTTCAGTTCTCTATAGGGAAATGAAAACATCAAGCGACAAAAACTATTACGCTCATACCTATCGTCACTTGATGTGCAAAAGGCGTAACAAACATCGTCGCTGCAATACAAAAAGTCGTAACTGATAAAAAATTCAAAATTCAGTTTTTGATTGATATGCTGGATTTCAGCGAATTACAACTCCCACATCATTTTATGAAAAAAAATAAATAACGAAACTAGTCGAGACTTTTTCCATTTCAACTACGTTGTTGCTACGTCTTTTTGCATTTCTGGTGACGATATGTACATACATACTACATATGTATGTATACAAATACCTGCATCATATGCAAGGGAAATTAAATGTGGATTTGTGCATAAATTTTATATTCTTCGGAGCGTTATATGTATACTTTACAAAAAACGAGAGCTTGCAGTTTCCTACCTAAGTATCTTTGATTTAAAATTTGTGACTATCATGGCACTAATCGAATGAAACTCGATGCAAATTTTATTTTAAGATAACTTCACTCGTTTAGAAGTGCGCTTTGTCAATTAAAATTGTTTTATAGTGGTGAACCCTAGAACACTATTGTTAGTTGATTCGACTAACATAGTTTTGGTTCTTGAAAAGGATTTTTTTGAAATTAAAATTTCAGTAATTAAACTATACCATAACTTCATTGTGTTTTTTTTTTTACAAATTGTGTTTTATTTTACAGGAAAGAGTATACATGGCGTATGAGTAATATTCGTTCCTGCTCATTTATAAAATCTGTGCGCACTAGGAATGTTAATCCCAGGATCCCGTAAATCGAGCTTAAGAGTATGAATAAAGGCATTTCTTTGCAATTATGCAGTATGTATTGAAAATTTAATGCCCCGCAAAAACAAACTTTTTTTGCTCCTTCAAGCGAAGCATAAATAATCACGTCCTAACCTAAAAAAAAGTAAGCCACATTTTTTTAGTTATATTTGATGGATATTTAAGTGCTTATAGATCCTCTTTCTCATGGATTATTAGCATCATTCATGATGTTCGTTAGAATTTCTTGAAAATTTCTATTTCTTCGGCTATTCCACTGTTAAAAAAAAATATCTCATACCACGATTTTTTAATAAAGGAACAATTTTCTGAATTTTTTCGGGTTCGAAT
>NW_016208122.1:0-2025 GCF_001687245.7 Rhagoletis zephyria
TGTTCCTAAATTTGCAAAAATTCGCAAACTATAGCTAATATTAAAAAATCATTAGAATATTTAGAACCAGCGTCCTAAATGCACGCCAGCAATATTAATGCTGTTCTTAACATCTTTTGATTATAGGCCAGTGCAATTATAAAGAGAACAATGAAAAACTTATTGAAAAAACTTTGAGATTGACGATAAGCTAAAGGGCTGCGAGTAATGATATTTGACTTTATCTTTTGCGTTAACGGATTCATTATCTAACAATATGCACCAAACTTTTTTGCTGAACCCAGAATTTTTAACAAGAATTGGTCTTATTCGACTAGTGTGCTGTGGTTCAATTGGCGGTCGATGCGCGGGCTCTTACAATTAAAATAAAATACTACTATTTTTCAGGCTTGTTGATGACTTCAAGATACAATATATTTTAACTATTACCAAGGGATTTGGATAAAATTCGATTTTCGACCCGCCCTAGTGTACATACATACATATAACTTAGTTAACAAAGTACATATATACATTTATAAAAACCACAGCACTTACATTTAAATTAATAAGAACCAAATAAACAAAACATCACAATAATCACTTCACTACATTCACTTCTGCATCATTTTTCATCTGTTTTTCTATTGCACCTGTATGTGCAATTTATTCTACGACATCTTTGAAATTCATTGCGTCTTTTATTTGTTCTTGTATGCGCAGGCTTTCTAATGTTAGTCTCGTTCGCACTATCTTCTCTATGTCTAATATTTTGGTGTGGTCGAAGTCAGCCGTACGTCCGCCGTTTTTCAAGTGTTGGGCTAGCGCAGTAGTTGATTTTTTACAACGCTTTTATCAACTTGCAATGTTTTGTGTCCAGTCACTTTCAATGTTGTATATCCAGACAGCTATAAAACCATTGCTTTGCAAAGTTCCTATAAAGTCTAGACATCAACCTCGTTGGTTCGAGAGGTAGATGTCGCCCTATGCACCACGTACGCTACAGCGGAAATGGGCGACACGCCATTTCTTTAAATGAAATTAATTGGTGCTCGTATGTATGTATATACATATGTATATTAGGGTGGGTCAAAAAAAAATTAAGTTTTTTTTTTGGGATCCGACACGCGAAAACTAGTTCCTAGGTACCTCTAGAAATTACTTACCAAATCTGAGCTCTTAATATTAACGGGAAGATTATGCTCATCATAGTTTTCCATTTTTAATTTAGTCTCATATAAAAATGGTCATATCTTATCACCAATAGATCGTTAAACCAGTTAAACCAGGAAATTGAACGCTATACAAAAATGGCCTCATATACTCTTTTCATTAATCTATCCATTTAAAAGATATTCAAGGTCAAAGATTGCAGTATTTTAAGGAAAATAACTTTTTTTGGTTTTGAATGTTGTAACTTACTAAAAAATAGTTATTGTCAAATGAGTTTCATTTATTTCTATAGGGATAGGGACACGATATCGAACCGAAAGTATCGATATGGTACTCATTTAAAGTATCGCTTTAAAAATATCGGGTACCCATTAATATCGGAATAAAAAGACTTGATATTCCAAATATCGATACCAAAAATCAAAAAGTTTATCTGAATAAAGGTCTCGCATATAGGCCGCTTGGGTGTTGTGGTTAGAAGTGCACAAGCCTTGAAAACAGCTTCCCATAAAATATTGGGCATTCGCAGGAGGCGATTTTACAGGCAACAAAAGTTGAATGCGAAGTTGAATGAGAAGTTGAAGGTGAAAAAGTTGCCATCCCTATTCAGANTGAAAATGAATTTAAATCGCAAAATTTTATCAATCGGCGTAAATTTGGTAAGCCAAGCGTTGGTAGAAGTGCTTTTAGCGAAGCTGAAAAATAAAACAAAAGTAAAAAAGAAAAAAAGTATGTATACAGAATGTAAACAAACACAGGGTTGCAAAGAAAAAAAGTTGAACGAGCTCAAAGTTGACTGGCGACCAACTTTGTTGAAAGCGAAAAAAGGCCTGAAAAATCGCGTTGTAAAAATAAAAACTTTTATTTGATTAC
>NW_016208123.1:0-2025 GCF_001687245.7 Rhagoletis zephyria
ATACTTTGGTTTAATTTGGTGTCAGGATAAAGTGTTGCTGACCATTTTGGTAATTGCTTGCATGTTCTGTAGCTTTTTGAGTTTCGTTTGTCACTTCTGTATACTACATATTTAGTTATAAGTATGTCTGTAAGTTTAACCTAATATATTCTGCTATGGCGTTTCAGAAGAGTACTAGGGAGATGTGAAGAGTTTTGTATGATTCTCGTTGCCCTTGTTGGGAATACAATTTGTTTTTTTTCTTCTTCAGAAAGACCTCTACTAAGACAGCGTTCCACCACGATATAAAAATCGCGCTAAGTGAATTCAATGCTGGAATGAGCAAGTAGAGGACCACTGCTCCCCCAATGGAAGAATCGACTTCAACCGATACCTAGAAGTCTGTAGCTTTAGGTTCCAATATAAACGGATTCATCGAGCTAAATACACAGCTGTACAGACCTCATGATGTAACAATAAATCGATAATTTTGTGATAGACGGCAGCCAAGAAAGAAGTCTTTTGTAGGTACTTACGATTTGAGGATCAAACATCGACTCGGACAAAAAGCTGCCAGCAAATACACCACTCGACTCTAATACTCTCTCTATCTAACATTTTACGCTCACTAAGTACCGCCGCCGAAGAAGTTGTTGGAATTTAGAAAGCCCTGGTACGGAGAGGAATGTTACGCTACTGAAGAAAATAAACTAATAAAAGGAAAAGCAAATCCGACCCTGCGGTTACTTTCCGAACGCTTCCCACATCATTGACAGGTGTCCGCCACTCCTGAAAAGAGTCAAAGCCGTTCGCTTTCGCTTTCTCTTTCTGCGACGCTAAGTTGGATTTTCTCAGTCACGTACTAAATGCGCGAGTTTTCTTTGAAATTGAGTCGCATTTCTTCCGACTAATTTCGACCTTTTTCAAACAAAAAATAAAGACAATGACGTATAGGGAATCAAAAAAAAAGCAGGCGACCACCCGAGCGAGCGCCAGGAACGATGGGAGTTTGGAGTACACATTTGACTTTGACGTATGTAACGTAAGAGAACTGCAGGTAGAAAGGTTAGGGCAATTCAATTCAATTTCGATACCTTGCGAATGTGTTTAGAATGATACGCAAGTTGGCACATCGTCAAATTTCTAGCCTCCTTACAAGCAGAGGATACTGNCAATTCAATTCAATTTCGATACCTTGCGAATGTGTTTAGAATGATACGCAAGTTGGCACATTGTCAAATTTCTAGCCTCCTTACAAGCAGAGGATACTGGCTTGAACAAAGTGTCGAATCCCACGCGACTGAATTTACAAGTTAAACAAAATATTTTAATATGGGTATCAGATGAGAGAAGTTTAATAAAGCTTTGTTTGTAAAATATTTTTGAGGGGGGTTGCCACCAGTTTAGAAATTCAAAATTCAAGTAAGCCAAATTATTTTGAGAGGATTTTTTAAGAGCGTTTCCACATTTTCAGAACAAACATTGACCATATCCTGAGAAATAATTTGCATACCAGAATCGAGACTGGCTCGATTAAGAGCATACAAATGCTCAGTAAAATTCTATAGCTTTCGGAATAAGGGAACGAGGTGCAGCTGTAAAATTTCATACCGTTAAAATGTACATCACCGCCGCGTGGAAAAGCCAACTTAATATAATTGAGCGCTGGTATCGCGCACATATCGGGGTTTTTACGATTGCATAAAAAAGTTGTACTTTATAGCACTGTGTTGTATGTATTATATTCAATGAACTGCTGACCTCGAATTCAAAAAAAAAATTATAATAAACCTGTTAAACTATGTAGCATATGGCTACTAAATGAATGAAGTATGTATGTGTAATTTGTTATTTAAGTATTAAATTTGAATCGTTTTTAAGGAAAACAAACTTAAGAAGTTTCACTTGATCTTGACCGCTCCCAGTTTCAAACTAAAATGAAATAAATTATTTTGGGTGTTTTTTTACAAAATTCTTAATAAATTAGGAATCTATGCATATACATATATGTATCTGCTTCTTTTTTATTTGTGGTAAAAAAAAAAA
>NW_016208124.1:0-2025 GCF_001687245.7 Rhagoletis zephyria
TTTTTTTTTTTCATTAAAAGGAAAAACAATATGGCGCCGCAGCAGAAGTCTATCCAAAGACACTTATAACGTCAGCTTGTATATTAAAATCTTAAAGAGACTAAGTGAAGAACCTTGAATGGAGTATTTCTTATTTGAGTAGAAAAAGTCGAATGAAATATTCAAATCGTAAATTTTCGAGTCTAGAAAAGTCTACGTGAAGATACTTGAATAGAATGTTTCCTCTTTGAATAGAGAAAGGTCATACAAAACACTAAAATTGGTCATTTTCAGCTCTAAAAAATTTAGAGAATTAAAGGTAAAATATAGTAATAATGAAATAGGAGTATAAAAGAAGAGGATTATAAAAATAAGTCTGCTTGTAGAGCCTTATAATTTCTTTTAGAATATGTGTTTTTTAATAAGAGCCATATACTTACAACCCCCATAAGAGCACAGTTTACGAGTAGAGTCTTATAAAATCTTTATAAAAGCCATTTTTTTTCACAGTTTGAGTTTTAGAGAAGGACAATTTGCATGGCCGAAGAAACCATGGATCAAAAATAAATTTGGAGTTTGCCAAATTGCGAAAATAGATTTCTTAGAAATTTCCCAGTAGTATCGTAAAGCAGCGCTTAAATTTTGTATAAAAACATGCTACAAGGGCTTTTTTGGTATAAGGAATCTAATTCTATACTTATCTTCTTCTTAAAACTTACTTGGCGCTTACTATACTCACTGACTATTTTCGCTGAGAACGAAGGTATGGGAAGTTGAAAACTTTATTGTGAACTTAAACAAATATTTGAAATAAACCTCTCTGCACTACAAAATTATTTATGCCATATGTGATCACTAAATTTCTGTAAGTGTTGCCCATATTTCAACCAAATAAATTACGACCATTTAGGTGAATAAATGCAGCAGCAGCAACAGCAACATCAACAACAACAACATCACCAACATGAATTACTCACATCTCGCTATCTTACTACCACGCCAGCTAACCAGCTAACCAGCTTACTAACACCAGCAGGCCAGAGCGGCACAAAATGCGCAAAAATCCTAATTAAAGTGTGCGTTCAAATGTTGGCATTTGAGATTTATTTGAATTTTATGCGCACATCGTTCAAGACACGCTCACGTCGCGTTCAACTTGTATTTACAGACGACAACAGTTCCTCAGTGTAAATGGCTGTAGGCAGCCCCGGCGTAAGCGTTGCATTTAAGCTGTGCTCAATCAAAGCAAAAGTACATAAATATCAATGCTAAATAAATGTAGTAGATAAACAAAACAAAAAGGTTGTGCAGAAAATAAGATATGAAGCAAAGAAAAAAAAAACAAAGCAAGCTAAGCCAAGTAAGTGGCAGAATGAAAACAAAAAGTAGCAAAACACGAACTACAGCAAAGTAGGCGATCTAATGTATGTATGTATGTAAGTATTGTGTTGCTGTAATTATTGAAAATCGATTAGCAATTTCAGAGTATCTTTGTATCAGCGTCACAAATCTTACAAGTTCATAAGCGTGTACTTAACAGCAACAGCAGCGTTATGCTTGGCAAATTTTCACAGGCTAGCCAATTGCCACAGCAAGTGACTGACTGACGGACTGACTGAGTTGTTGGGTGTCTGCAAAGTGTGTGTTTTTTTTTGTTGTTATTTATTGTCTCAGCAGTAAGCTGATGCTTGGTAAAGTCTTCAGTAGTGCTTCAATATATCAACTGACTTACATGTGTCTATGTACACATACATGCATACGTGTTTGTGAATAAAAAAAACTGAGTTTAGTTAGCCGCATAAATGCTGATTGCCTACTGTGCCTGGCATTGGCCATAAGTGCTAATTTATCATAAAATAATTTTGCTCATAAATTACTACCTTTGTGGCCCAATTTAAATACATATATTTTCTTTGTCATAAACGAAACATATTTCTGTATGTAAAGAAAATATTCGACATGTTTTACGGCGCCTGATGAGAAAGTGTAATTTTGCTAAAGCAAAGTGTGAACCGATTGCAGTTTGCAATTCAAATAAATCATTAT
>NW_016208126.1:0-297 GCF_001687245.7 Rhagoletis zephyria
CACCTACAAAAAATGGACCCCATAGGTGGCTCCAGAGCCGAATTATTCCGTATAAGCCTATGAATGCCCGCTTTTGTTTCACCATCTACTATCTATATATTAATACGCTAACGAAATCCCATACAAATCTATTCCTCCCTATACATATTACATATTACTAACATCAAAGGAAAAACACCTGCAGAAAATGGACCCGGTAGGTGGGTACAGAGTCGTGTTATTTCAATTTCCATATAAGCCTATTAATGACCCAGTAGGTGGCTCCAGAGCCGAGTTAATCAAATTTCCGTATGAGCC
>NW_016208126.1:341-711 GCF_001687245.7 Rhagoletis zephyria
CTATCTATATATTAATACGCTAACGAAATCCCATACAAATCTATTCCTCCCTACTGCTCCTATGTTTCTCAACCAATTTGAATGATTCTTCTTTTGTTCGAAAGGTATTTCAACGGGAAGGTGCGCATTTTGTTTGTTTTTTTCAGTAGGTGGCGTAGGAGTGGAGTTGTTCCGAAAAACTTCATTTATGTTCCGCTTTGCTTTAAATTGAAAACGCTTATTACTAATATCAAGATAAATATACCTGCAAAAAATGGACCCGATAGATGGCTCCAGAGCCAAGTTATTCCAATTTCCGTATAAGCCTATGAATGCCTGCTTTGGTTTCACCATCTACTATCTATATATTAATACGCTAACGAAATCCCAT
>NW_016208126.1:987-1062 GCF_001687245.7 Rhagoletis zephyria
TTACATATTACTAACATCAAAGGAAAAACACCTGCAGAAAATGGACCCGGAGGTGGGTACAGAGCCGAGTTATTA
>NW_016208126.1:1268-1721 GCF_001687245.7 Rhagoletis zephyria
CTGCTTTGGTTTCACCATCTACTATCTATATATTAATATGCTAACGAAATCCCATAAAAGTCTATTCCTCCCTACTGCTCCTATGTTTCTCAACCAATTTGAATGATTCTTCTTTTGTTCGAAAGGTATTTCAAAGGGGAGGTGCGCATTTTGTTTATTTTTTCAGTAGGTGGAGTAGGAGTGGAGTTATTCCGAAAAACTTCATTTATGGTCCGATTTGCTTCACATTCAAAATACATATAACTAACATCAAGGGAAATACACCTGCAGAAAATGGACCCGGTAGGTGGGTACAGAGACGAGTTAATTCAATTTCCATATAAGCCTATTAATGAACCAGTAGGTGGCTCCAGAGCCGAGTTAATCAAATTTCCGTATGAGCCTGTGAATGCCTGCTTTGGTTTCACCATCTACTATCTATATATTAATACGCTAACGAAATCCCATACAAAT
>NW_016208126.1:1811-2024 GCF_001687245.7 Rhagoletis zephyria
CTGCTTTGGTTTCACCATCTACTATCTATATATTAATACGCTAACGAAATCCCATACAAATCTATTCCTCCCTACTGCTCCTATGTTTCTCAACCAATTTGAATGATTCTTCTTTTGTTCGAAAGGTATTTCAACGGGATATACTAATCGGAACATGGAATGTAATCACATTACATGACATCGCATCACATTTTATCACATGATATGAAGAGA
>NW_016208127.1:0-2024 GCF_001687245.7 Rhagoletis zephyria
AGAAGCTCGGCAAAACACTAACATATGTGTAAGCGCCAATCTATTATTAATTATTATAGCGACTTTTGCTAGAGTAGCTAACATTTGATGCAATATTTTTCAGAATATATAAGGATTTTGCACTGTATTGTTAGTGGACATGAAACTTCTTTAAATACTGGTACGTTAACCACGAAAAACTAAAAATCGAAAAAAATTTACATAGCGCACTTTGCAAGTGGACTACTCAATTCATTTATAAACAATATATCAAATAATAAAATAAAATGTCTATCATACTTGGGCGTACAAAATTTTTAATTCTTCGAAACAGAGTTGCGACACATTGCAACCATATACATACATTGCATATTTTAAATATTCAATATAGCAATGGACAATCTTTCTAAGTTTTCCATTTTTAAAACACCAATGGTAACCAATAACAAACGAAGCATTAACTTTGCTTCTGATGCGCTGATTGCTCTAGCGATGAGTTTCGATAACTTTTCGGATGCGTTTTGGAAAAGTATACATTGTCAATATTTTGTAGTTCGGCGTTATGGAACATTATACTTTGTACGTATGCAAAGCAATTGACGTTTTGGAAGTCAGCCTATTTAAACCCATAAAAAATCCTTGGTGTAAGCTGCCACTTAAGGCCATGCCAGATAAAACTTTGTGGTTTTGCGTGACATCTATAACTTTTCCAGCAAACCGCAAGACGCAAAAGGTATGCCACATCGAGCGCCAAAAACCATTTTGTATGGACTTGCTAATGATGAAAATTGCTGTGGATTTTATATATGTATTTAGTTTTAAAAATATCTGCAATGTAATTAATTGTTATTTTTCTGCAAGAAAACTCGAATATGAAAGAAACCAAATAAAAATTAAACCAGCTGATGGTCAACGCACTCAAAAAGATGTGAGTTGGCCATCTTTTCGCTTCGCACTGCAGCTAAAATAAACTATGTGGCATGCTTTGTGCATTTTCATACATTTAATCTTATCTGTCAAAGCGAAGAAAGCGTTTTATCTGGCATAGCCTCTAATGTTTTCGACGACAATGTGATGAAGACCTGAACTGGCCAAACAGGCTACAACTTATTTTACCTACCTTGACTCATATTGTCAATCATTGCTTCACCACCTCTTGTTTCCCTGATGCATGGAAGATTGCAACTGTGATTCCGGTAGCTAAAAATAAATTTGCATGTAGTCCCTGTGATTTTCGTCCTATTAGTATCTTGCCTGTCTTGTCTAAAGTACTTGAGTCTTTGATGTCTGAACAAATATATGCCCATCTTGAGAAAGTTAGGTTCTTGTCCCCGTTCCAATGCGAATTTAGAGCTAGACACAGTTGTTCCACGGCTATGATTCAAATACTTGACGACATTCGGATATCCTTTGATAAAAATCACCTGACACTATTATGCCTTTTGGATTTCTCCAAAGCTTTCAACTCAGTTAGCCATGAACTACTATGCCTCAAACTCAAAAACTATTTTGGGTTTAGTGACTTTGCCGCGCAGTTAATGAAGAGCTATCTGTCCGACCGAACCCAGAGAGTAAAAGTTGGTGCTGAAGTATCTAAACTAAAACCACTATTAACGGGTGTACCCCGAGGCTCTATTTTAGGGNTTCATTTTGTTATGCCAACACAATCAAGCGCAGCTATTCCGCTGCAATTCACTTGCTCATGTGGTTGTTGGTTTTGTTGGTTTTTGCTAATAATTCTATTTTTAGAATGTTTAACTTTTAGGTGTGCTCGTCCTTAAGTTTGTGGAGTTCCAGATAATAAATAAAGACGGAACGCACAATATTTCAGTAATCCTCGTTTATTAGTAATTAATATTATATCAAATGTGGTTACCAAGAATATTGCAAATAGCGAGTTGAACTACAAGAAGGACCGGCCAAGAAGAAAGATTTTAGTACCTTCATCTGTCAAACTAACTTCAGCAGGGTTGCATACTAGATCTAGTTAGGAGGCTGCCACAGTACTCCCCCAGACTTTTAGCATGCGTAGCGAGGTGGAAGTC
>NW_016208128.1:0-2024 GCF_001687245.7 Rhagoletis zephyria
ACGAACTGCGCTGACCACGTTGCCGCACGCAAGGATATTTGGCTTGGCCCCCGACTCGACGGACAGCTCGCTCGTACATAGACAAGTTGAGTGGCTTAGGGATTTTTAAATTTTTTTTTATAGTTTTTGTTCTCAACGCTAGCTAGCTGCCATAGTCACTAGCTTGACGATGATAGCCTTATGTGACCACAACAATAAAAATGTGTAGAGAAATATACAAAATTAGTTAAGCGAAGTGTGCGTGACTATGCACATACATACATACATACAAACATATATGTACATATCCTTTGCGCTCAAACGTAGGAGTGTTGTAAGTACGTATATAAGTACATAGCGCCTTACCCATATAAGTATGTATGTATGTATGTATGTAGGTGTACGTAGTGGCGTTAATCGCATTTAAACGGTCGTATATATATTTATATACATATGTATATGTGATGCGATATCAACTCGCCGCTTATAGATTGATTAGCTTCCTTGAAATGGTCTACCTTTGCAATGTTCATATAGGCGCATATTCATACATAAATAAGTATACCCTGCAGTGAAAAGCTGTCCTAATATGCACTAATGCCACTATTATTTAAAAAAATAAGTATAATTATACAAGTTCCTCGTAGAAAAAAAAGTAAACTAATTGGATGAAATTCTTGTTCGTCGGTTTCGTCAAACCATTTGAATTTTTCGATGAATCTATTTCAGCTAGCAATGGTGCATTTGNATCGTGCTAATGCTGAGCACTCGCAAAGATGATGTAGGATCGTCTTCCTACTTTGCAAGAGTTGTACGGAAGGTCCCTTTTAGCTGCATGTTCGCCAATGGGCCCACGTCCCGTTATCGTGGCTGTTAAGTTCATTATATCTTCCCTCGACCTCTTTAGAAGTTCTTTTGCCTTTGGTTTGTCATAATACGGCCATATGATCCTCACAGTTTTGCAGGTTTGAAGGGTCTTCCGACGTATATCAGCCATACGTGATGAGTCCTAGTGAGCAAAGTTCAGTTGTCGGAACGAGAGAGAGCCATTCAACGTTTCAGAGAACACCCCCGCATGCACACCGGAGCCCATTTTGGAGCATTCAGTATGTATAGATTTCAGTGGAATTCTGCTCGACTATGCTGCCCCTTCTGAAAACCCGTCTAGAAGGAAACTTACGGAAATACGACACCCAAGTATTTCGCCTCGAAAGAAAATGTGAGAGTCCTTCCTTGAAGTGTGACCAGCTTGCATTGTGGTATTTTTGTTTGCTTGGTAGACACCTTCAGTTCCGTTTCGCTGGGGTTGACACTCTTTGTGGCCCAGGTATTTAGCCCGAGCAAAGCTCCCTCTAGGGTTTCGCTTATCGTATCGCATATGCTACTACATTCACTCCACATTTGTCGAAAGCCAGTAGAATGTCGTTCAATGGCACCACCCATAGTAGCGGAGACAGAACTCCCCCGTGGGGAGTGCCCCTATTTGCATAGCGTTACTTCACCAATGCTTGAAATTATATGTAATTCTGTTTCTAAGCATTTGTTCTATCCACGCTCATATGCAGTCAGATATTTCCATTTTTCCAAGGCATCGAAAAATTGCTTTGATTGTAATATTATTGAATGCCCCCCCATGACGAGGAAGGTCGCCAACGTGCACCGCTTGTAGTGGAGTGAGTTTTCTATGGAGCCCACGACTACAGTTGACCTGCATTTAATGTATGCTTGCTGAGCTTTGGAAAGTTTGGAGTTTCCCAAAAAAATACCTTATGTGTAAGTCCAACAGTCTTTCCAATACCTTAAGTAGGAAAGATGTAAAACTTATTGGTCTGAAGTCTTTAGCTGTATCATAATTTCTAATTCCCGGTTTGGGAATGAAGTTAACTTTGGCTCTTTTCCAGCTTTTCGGGCTTCGTAGACCCTTTCCAGCCAGGACACCAAGGACTGCGCTAATTTTGGGAGCATTTTCGGCTTGATACCGTCAGGGAAGTTGTATAGGGAGAATTTATTTACATATAACGAATTTAATTTTTTCTTTGTCTACG
>NW_016208129.1:0-2024 GCF_001687245.7 Rhagoletis zephyria
TCGCTTAGGCGGTTACAGCGCCAAATAAGAAGAAGAAGAAGGAACAACCGAAACAATTCCTTAGGAAAAGTTTAATGATTTGTGGTGAGGTTTAATTACTGATATTAGGGTGGTACGCTAGGGTGACAACAACTGAGATCTGTTGGGCAAAAAATTTTCTCCTCGTGACAGAACAACAATTTTGCTGTTATCCAAGTTTTCGCAAAATCTTTACATGTGAGAATACTGCCGCGTTTATATGCATTTTAATTTGTTTTGCTTATGTCCGATTTGGAGAATTTTTCTCCACAATTTAATTTGCATACGACCTAGTAGCCATACCAATTAGCTGTCAGCTTCACGATGAGCTACATTTCACATTTGTGAGCGCAAATGACGTAAAGCTATCCGCATATTTGCAGGGGACTCCCATTAAAGGGGCTTCTAGCTGAACTTCAAATGTCACTTTAAACAAAAAAAGATGAATGATGATTGTAATAATGCGTTTGATAGATTTTTTTAAAGAGATTTGCTCTTAACGTTTCCAAGCCCAATTCATCTATACATACCTACATATGTACATATGTCTGTACTATTGGGGTGCTCATTTTCGGCGACTATTTTCTTTCAGGGAATATTTTTAAGGTATTTCCCATCAAAGTTGGAGGTGGGAGTAAAAAAATAATCGCCGAAAAAAACACCTTTCAGGTGGACTATAGCAACGTAGCAGTTTTGTATTAAAAAAGAAAAGAAAAAAACAGACATACTAAACTTCAAACAATCTTCATATTAAAACCCAGTTATTTACTAGAGTGCTGAGAAGCGAAATTGTTTTAATCCAATGAAAGCATACATACATAGGTGTGGTATGTATGTAGGTGTGGTGCTTAGGGGACTTACGCGTTGCTGTTGAATCTTTCAAATTTTAGTTTTTCGCTTAAAAATTAAGGCTTCAAAACTTGTTTTACATAATTCCAGAGAGCTGCAGTGGCTCATAGCTTAAATCGTGCACCCAAAAAATATTTGTATTTTCACAAAGCTTTTCACTTTAAATAATGTATCGCTACCTAAAGGTGCCAAGTCCACTTTCTTCAAAATTTAGTTTTAGATGCAGAATAATATAAAAAAAATGGACTTGACACCTTTTCATATTAAGGCAACGATATGTTATTTTTTTTTTATAAAGATATTGTTTATTCTAGTTGTAACCAAAATCATACTAACAAAAGTTTAAAACTTTCTACAGAAACTAGGAAAATTCGGTAAAGTTTCCTTTCAGTTTTATGAAAATTTTAAACTTTTTGGTCAGATTTTTTAGAAATATTTTGGTTATACAGTGTTGTAGCTCATTGCATTTTCGTCTAATAAAGTTTTAAATTACCAAAAATTATCATTGATTTCTGAGATTTTTTTTTGTCGAGGTTAATACACATTTTCGCCATATAACGCAGAAAAAAATATATCTTTTTTTGTCTGATAAAAAAGTTATCCTAGTTTTTGTACAAAATTTGGAATATTAGTTTTTATGGTGTTTGTTGTACTATGATCAATATTTTTATAAAAATAACATAAATTATTTAACATGAAACACTTTTTGAATTTTAACAAAATAAATTTTTTTTGGGTGGACGATTAAAGCTGTGAGCCACTGCCGCTAGCTGATTTGCAAAAATCTGCGGAAGTACAAATTTTGAAAATAATTAAGTAAAATAAAATAAAATGTATTTGTTTTTAAAGCTGTTCGGCCGGTTTGTTCAGAATAAAAACCACGTTGACTCTTTTCTCAACCTTTCCTAGCAAACAAATCGTGGTACAAAGCTCAATAAAATAACATTGTTAAAAGTGAAATAAATCAAAATAAAGTTAAAGAAATTTGTTTAATATTAATTTCTTAATAAATATTTTATTGTAGTTATTTACTGTTGCAAGTATGGTTATTCTTATTAGTGTTGCGGCGGGTTCCCTTTAATACGAAATGTCCAAATAAAACGCGGATTATCTCGGAATTCAGTTCCTTTTATTTAATTGACTTAAACTAATGTAGC
>NW_016208130.1:0-2024 GCF_001687245.7 Rhagoletis zephyria
CACACACACACACTTCTACATTTATAATTAAGTAAGTAGATCAAAGAGACGTCGCTGCGTTACTGTGAATGAAATGGAGTGTGTGTGGTGATGAGTGCGCTTCTGTGCAACATTTTAATGCAACATTATAAATTTGCCAGCCACGACACGTAGCTTAAATGAAAAATAATGAGCGAAGAAGATTTCAGATTTCAGAATTTAGCAGCAGTAAGAATTATGCGAGCACGCACGCACACATGCATATTTGAATAGGTACACTCCTCGTCATATGAATAGGACACCCTTTTAATCCTCAGTGTTTACAGGTTTCCTTTTGATTACTTAATATTCTATAATTTTTTATAAAAATATAGCACATTCTGCGGGTAAATGCGATTTTAAAATGTTATACGAATCAAAAAAAAGTCAACAAAGGGGTGCGCTATCATAATGGGCTGCACTGTATAATTTAATAATATTTTTATAACATTTCGGATATTCTGTTTTGTAGGCCATTTCATTTTGATATGACAAAGTGCAAGTTTAAAGTGGCTCCAAAATACCGTTGATTTTTGGCAATTTTTTTTTGTTGACGGTCGGCGAATTTTTTCCATACATAAATTTTATCGAGCATACTTTGTGTGGAAGTAAATGCATGACACTGCCAGCACAGAAGCTTCACTTGAAACTTACACTTTATTATATTATAATTAAATAGGCTACAAAACTCTACAACCGAAATTTTTCTAAAAATATTATTTAATTATTTACTGCAGGTCATTCAAGTCTCGCACCCCTTTGTTGACGTTATTATTTTTTTTTTATTTGTATACAATTTTAAAATCGGATTTACTCGTAGAATATGCTATATCTTCATTCAAAATTTATGAATATTAAATAAGTATTGGGAAAAATATAAATACTAAGGATTAAAATGGTGAGCTATTCAAATGACAAGCAGTGTATGTATGTATACGTGCGTATACGCATTATCAAATACAAAGTAAGAGAATATAAAAGCGACATATTTGCATACATAAAAACACATAATATACATCCACATATACAAATGTATTAACAGTAAATCCCCTTAGAAATTGAGTAATGTATGAGGAATGAAGAGTCTTAATTCCATTTTATTTAAGTGTATATGTAAAAATGCGTGAATATTGTCATACGCCCATATGTAAGTATTTTACCATGTGTACGTTCGTGNTCCATTTTATTTAAGTGTATTTGTAAAAATACGTAAATATTGTCATACGCCCATATGTAAGTATTTTACCATGTGTACGTTCGTGATTTGTCAAGACAAATTTGCTGTTACCGCAGGCAGACTGGCGTACAGCCGCACAGTGGGAAGTCACCATATAAACTGCGGCCAAAAGTAATAATCGTACTACAAATTCGCTGAAATTTCGTTATGCTCTCTTCTACACTTAGGAATGAAAAAATGTGAAAAATGGTAGAAGATGGCTCACTGCCACGCCCACAGCTCTTGTGAGCGGTTATGGTAAATTTTGTCTGATTTTGTGCGAAACGAAAACATTTGCAATATCTAAGTTATGTCATATGGCATGCATTCGTACTGAAACCTTCAAATTCTACCTAGATTTTATACAACAAAAGTTGAGCTAAGGCAAGCAGGACTTTTGCCATCGAAAACGAAATTTTGAATTTGATTATTTGATTCGAGATTCATAAATATCCACAACTTCTTCCATTTCCATTCGTCGTTAGATCTCCTACAAGGGAGCAATGGTGAGAACCAGGCACTCTCTTGGGGAGCTCGTTGAAAACTTCCTATACCGACGCCTCAAAGACTGAAAATGATACTGGAGCTTGGTGGCATCTGGACGGTAGCTCCAGTTGCTTTACTGATTTGGGAGCAATGGCAAGGGTCTGTCAATCGGAAATCTTTGTCATACTGGAAGTGGCAGACTGTATAATTGTCGAAAGGCGGCGCGGACATAAATTCGGGATCAGCAGTGACAGCCAAACTGGTACCGATCGTACCACTTCTCAAAGGTAGTTCAGGAATGTAA
>NW_016208131.1:0-140 GCF_001687245.7 Rhagoletis zephyria
ATTTCGTTGGGGAGAGAGTTAGGCTCCTTGCAGTGAAGAAGCGAGAAAGACTGGAGAGATAGCCGTTTACTTTTGAGCAGAAGTCATCAATTTCATTCCCAGACGCCAAAATCGAACAATCATCAGCGTACGAGATCAGG
>NW_016208131.1:280-2024 GCF_001687245.7 Rhagoletis zephyria
GGAGAGGGTTAGGCTCCTTGCAGTGAAGAAGCGAGAAAGGCTGGAGAGATAGCCGTTTACTTTTGAGCAGAGGTCATCAATTCCATTCCCAGACGCCAAAATCGAACAATCATCAGCGTACGAGATCAGGGAAACTCCTTCAGGAGCCTGGGGGAGTTTCGAGATGTAGAATTTAAAAAGTAAGGGGGAGAGAACACCACCTTGTGGAACCCCTTGTTTTATTCTTCTTGGTTTCGAGGTTTGATCTCTGAAGATTACTGATGATTGTCGACCACTCATATAATTCGCCGACCATCGCTTCAGTCCCTGTGGGAGAGAGGAGGCCTCAATGTCTTCTAGCAGCGTGGAATGGCAGACGGTGTCAAACGCCTTTGACAAGTCCAGCGCTACTAGGACAGTTCTCTCACAGGGGCGGTTTCGATTTAGGCCGCGGGTTATCTGGGTGTTTATGGCGTTAAGTGCTGTTGTTGTGCTGTGCACTTTACGGAAGCCATGCTGATGTTTCGCTGGGGTTAGGTGGCAGGTGAAGTATGGGAGCAGCAGGGCCTCAAGTGTCTTCGCGACCGGGGAAAGGAGCGTTATCGGGCGATAAGAGTCTCCTCTGTTGGCGGGCTTCCCCGGTTTCAGCAGTGGGACCACTCTCCCTGATTTCCACACATCAGGAATGATGAGAGTGGTCATAGACAAATTGAGGACCTCCGTGAGGTATGCTACCCCCACAGGCCCCAAATGTTTCAACATCAGCATACAGATTCCGTCGGGTCCAATGGCTTTGGAGGCTTTCGCCTTCCCGATGGCCCCCTTCACTTCACCGCTGGTGAAAACAAGTGGTGCACTGTTTTTGGGCAGTTTGTGCAGCCTCCTGGTCACTCGACGTTTGGCCTTGTCTACCGAAGGATGCAGTGTGAATTGCCGACTGAAATAGTTCGCGCATTTCTTCGGGTCCGATGAGGCGTGACCTTCGAATGAAATTTCCACTCTGTCATCACGCTTCGTCGGGTTGGACAAGGACCTCACGGTTGACCAGAGCTTACTCACACCAGAGGTGAAGTTACAGGCCTTCAAGTGCTCTTCCCACTTTTTCCGCTTATGTTGATTTACCAGTTGCCGAATCTCCAAATTAAGGTCCCTCAAGCGAGGGTCCCCGGGGTCGACCTGGCGTAGGTGGTCACGCTCATTTGCTAGTACAGCTGCTTCAGCCGGGTAATTTGGGCGGACTTCCGCGATACGTCCGGACGGTATGAAGCGAGCTGCTGCGGCAGTGACTACCCTGCGGAACTGGCGTTCGCCAGCATGTACGTCTGTGGGTGTGGGGAGGGCGGCGAAGCTGCTCTCGGTAACTTCCGCGAAGCCGTTCCAATCATCTTTGTTGAAGTTGGTGTAGGTNTTTGTGAAAACTAAACAAGGCATATATAAAGTATGTATATCAAATTACAGGGAACTAAATTTGCTATCGATTGAAACCAAAACTTTTAAAATCCATACATTCGTTTTAAGAAATTTTGATTTAAAATATTTGACCCTTAATAACTTTTGTAGTTGTTGTTTCCGCAAGAAAAGAAATATACTGTTATACGCACCTCAATGATCTCTATCGATCCCCATATGTTTATACCTCCCTTTTATTAGCTCGGTATGTAACTATGTAATATTGATGCGCCTAAAAGATGCAGCGATACCTGTTCTCAAGTTACGTACCTTATCACAGTACGAATGGAAATTATAATAGAGGTTTTAGTTTTTT
>NW_016208132.1:0-2024 GCF_001687245.7 Rhagoletis zephyria
TTTGGCCGAGAAAAAGCGGCGCAACAGAGAAGTGAATGAAAAGTTGAATGCAGTTACATTAAGAAGTTGCTATACACCTACACATACATACTCGTATGTATGTACATATTTTCTTGTTAAAAAATCGATTCTGTAGCATTGTTTTTCCATAAATTATTTTTTTCGGCATGCTGCAGCAGGTTTGAAATTTTGCGGAATTTTTTACCTAAAAAACGGCAGAAAAAAATCTTGGCACACTTAATAATCTACACATTTGTACATTGTGGCACTTGTCACAAAATTTGGATACATAATTCTTACTCAGCGAAAGTTTGACACCGTTGAAAGTGTGAAATTGAAAACCGCATAAATGAAGCCGTTAATCATATTCTATGTTCCTTTGTAGTTTTTTTTTATACTTATTGTGGTTAGTGTGGTTGCCTTTCAACTTTAAAGTGAGACTAAAGGAGCGACTCACTGCTGGGAGTCTGCTCACTAACTCAGCTTGGTGCTGAGTTACCCACCTCTACCTGCAACAAATCAAAGCTTTTTTAAGTGCTGCCTCTGTGTTAAAGAAATATTTTTTAAGCATACACAATTTCAAAGTTAATTCACACTTTATTTTTGAAAGATATTTTTCCCTTTGAAATACCAAATTGAATAAATAATTATTAAAAAAAAAAAAAAAATAAAAATAATTCTGTTACTAAAATTTTGTCTACTACTATTTATACGTAAAAACCAGAAATAATTTTTGGTAAATATTCCTTATGGAAAAGTTGTTTGTGCTATCGCAAACTTTGGTTAAGTTTGGTAGAGTGAAATAAAAAAAATTTAAGACAGCCTTTAGAAAATACTAAATTATACATTTTTTTCAATAACTAAAATTCATGAGTGAGGTAGTTAAAAAGTTTATCTCTATAAGTTGTTATTAGTTTTTAGTACATACCGATCACGAATGCAGCTCAAATCTAATTTTCAAGAGAAAGGATATATGGGAAGTAGTCATGTGCTTGCACCGAGCAAAACAAAATTTGTCACAGAGCTTCCGCACCTGAATTTCACAGACAGCTACCAATTTTCGCTTTATTCTGTTTACAATTGTAACTAAAATTAAACTTTTAAAATTAAGGATGTATGGGAGGTAGTCATGTCCTTGCACCGATTTTGCCAAAACTTTGAATTTTTCTTACATATTCTGAACCAGCACACCAAATTTAATTTTTCTGCGATAACTCCCCTAATTTTGCCGATTCACTGTATGGGGGCGAAGCACTGTGCGGTGGGTCCAATGACTTCAATACGATTTTTTTTTTGGCGAGCTATTGATTTTGTAGAACCTCGCTCTTAGGCTTAACGGCAAAAGAGTTGCAGAAGTCTCTATTCCACCGCAAACTTGATCCTGACTTTTCTCTCCTTTACTTGAGAGCTGCAGTGGACCTCGCAAGCTGATATGTGTTTCTTCGCTGGCTCCTTCCAATGCATATCTTGAATGGCGGTTATGTCAGCATTAGTATTTCTAAGAAGGTCTACGTCAGAGTCATACTCCTTTAATCGTTTGTCGCGAAGTAAAATTTCGGTCAATAAATGGCTTATAAATCTGTTAGGATTTTGATAACAAAATAGCTGTGGCAATTTATTTAGTTGGCTAACTTTTTGGTTTCCATCGATTTGAATGAACTGATCCAATTAAAGTATACGTGTGCGTTATAAATAGCATGTCGATGTACAGTGTTTCCATGTGGGCGGCCGAAGAGCGAGGAAAATTGGACATCCATTGTGATTGTACAGAAATCTTGGCCCTGGTGCTGTTCTTTGGAATAGCTCATTAGTTGCTTCCTCTGTAAAATTGTGTTTCACTTAGTTATCAAATAAACCTCCTACCCATAACTTTTATAAACTCTCTTTTAATCACAAACTGCTCGCCAGGCAACCTTTAGAAACTCCTACCATCAAAAGCTTTATTGACAAAGTAAGTAAACGACAGAGGATTAAAAATGAGGAATGTATGGTGCGTAAGTCATTTTGTCAAATAATTCATCAGG
>NW_016208134.1:0-2024 GCF_001687245.7 Rhagoletis zephyria
ATTTGAAAGAAAGTGTGGCGTTTCAAAGATATAATTCCAAACCTATCGAAAGATTCATTTTTTGTAAGTAATCAATTCGGTTTTTGTTGTAGAAACAACGGTAAATATTGGGTTAGATGGGGTCAACTGAGCTTTTAAAGTGCCCTAGCAACTTACGATTTGCAGGTTAAACTTTCATTTTCGGTATATAGGTTCCTTGGAGCAATAGAAATATTATCGTGTACAAATTTTATATAAGTTCAAAAAATATTGAGCATTTTAAGGCAAAAAATTGTTGAAAAAATTTGCAAATTTTTTTTATTACCAAAATGCTCGAAAACCGCTCGAATAAATCTACAATTTTTGTCTAGACTAATTTTATGATAAACTTACCGGTTTGCTGAAAATCACGAAAACCNAGGTATCGGATCGATGAGGACTTTTTAGATTTCATTTATGATGGTGTTTCGAAGAATCCTACCAATTGGGTGGGAATTTTTGAAACCTCAAATGTCTAAATTGACCGGACTGATTATGGTAAGTTGAATTAAGTTAAGTCTAGACTAATTGAGCTTTAAGGAAGGAGGTGAAATTTTAAGTCAAAAAGGGAATTTTATACATCGGCGGCAAAAAAAGTCCCTTAATCGTGCAGCGTCAGATTCCTACTCACGTACCAAACGTTGTACAATGCACTAGGTTAAACTATTCAATTTGAATAAGATGCTTCGACGACACTAACCATTTATTTACATGCCCACTAGGGTGGTCCAAAAAAAAGGTAAATTCGGAATTTTAAAGCTATCCCTTTTTTTGAAATCTAATAATTTTTAGTAGTCGCTCAAAACGCTAAAATCTTCCGTGTGCTTTATATGGGAGAAAACCAAATTTTTCGTAGAAATGGTAAAAATTCTTTAAAATCAATATTTTTCGATTGGAAAACTCAAAGAGAAATCTTCCGGAGACTTCCGATAATAATAACCAATCGTTTATTTAACCATTTTTTATAATAATAACTATTTTGTCTAGGTCCCTTTAACAACCATAAAAATCGTTAGTATCAAAAAATGGTAAAATAAACAATTTGTATATTATTATTGAAGAGAAATAGAGTTATCCGTTAAAAAAATATTGATTTTCAAGAATTCTTACCATTTCCACGAAAAATTTGTTTTTTGACCTGCGCCATCTGTCGACTGATTACAACCAAGCACACTTGTGGACTTAAAATTGAAACTTACAATTACCTCTCGGTAGAAAATGAAAATATTTTACATTTTTCTATGAATCTCGGTAAAATTATTGTACTTCATACAAACAGGCAAAATGCTGCAAATACCTAATTGAAATCGGAATAAAATTACAAAAAATATACAACGATATGTTTCAGAAATACTCTAACTTCGATATTTCGAAATCTAAGATCTTTGAATTTTCTTTGTCTGCGGGATTGTGTTTCAGGTAGCTTATTTCGACTTTTCAAACAGGTGTCAACCCTCGTAAATATAATTCGAAAATATTGATTTTTTAAACCTATATCAACTGGTACCCATCTTTTAATAATTTCTTTAACTAAAGAAATAATTTGAGTTTAACTTTTCAAGCAGGTGGCAACCGTCTTTATATTCTTAATGTTCGTAAATAGATTTCTTACCACTCTTGCGTTTCGCGCCAATATTTTAATATTTCATAAAACTTATGTATACTTTAAATAAATTCAACTGTTCAAACAGGTGGCAATCCTGTTCAAAATATTTTTAAACTTAAAACCTTTTTCGTCTGACACCCATATTGTGATACTTATTTAAATTATCTAATTCCCATAATTCTAGTTACATTTAGTTTGTTGAAACAGATGGTAACGCACCTACATGCCATTAATTTATTTAACCTAATGCATAGATTGAATTAAACGTTGTAAACAAGTGGCAGCCCTGTTCAAAATATTTTCAAACCACATGCCCTTTCGTCTGACACGCATACCTAAAACTCGAAACAAACAGCGCACAGTGGTTCAAAATTCATTGGTGTTCACAATTTACTGGAGC
>NW_016208135.1:0-2024 GCF_001687245.7 Rhagoletis zephyria
CAAAAAGAAAATTAAAAAAAAAATGTCGCTTACGTTATTTTGGCGGTTAAGGCTCGGTATAATTATTAGAATAAAAATTGCATATTTTTTAAAAGGAAGATAAGAGAGTCAAAAGGATATATGTAAGATGCTGGCAATCAGAAATTTAAGTCAAAACATCTATCATAAAATAATGCGGCAAACAAATTTTTTCAAGACCGGAGCTAATTCAGAGCAGAAACGAAGATAGAAATCTGCTAAAAGATGTCCAGTGTACACTTAATAATAGAACACTTCCCAATGCTTTTGACAGAGCCTTTTAAGTGCGGCTTCCTTGGCTTAGCTAGCTAGTCAAATCCATACTCAACATTTTTCTTCGGCCAAACAAACAAACAAGGTTTAAGAGCGGGGTACTCACTTCCGCGCATTCACCAGCTTGGAGAAGGAGACAAAAGAGATTGATTGATTGGGTGATGACAAAATAAAGTATGTCCTAGCATCACTCAAAGGCTCTATGGCTATCAGGACACACGTCCACCATCACAAGTTGGCAGTCTTAGCTTAGAAGTAGAGGTGGACTTTGCATACTGCATTTATCATCATCACTACTAACAGCAGATGATTAAAAGGGAACAAAAATCACATATTTTGAAATTGTGATAAGTGATGGTCAAAACCTAAAAAATAAAAAATAAAATGTTTTCTCTTTTTTTTTTAATTTGACCGATGAAAAATCCCGACACCCCAAGTCTGACAATAATATATTATACATCATTTAATAGGCCTATACATCCACTTCTCACAACATAATCGATCTTTAAGAGACATTCAAAAACTGATAAATCTACAAAACCGTATTTTCTGACTTAAAACGACCTCTAAATAATTTTTAAAAATCTATAAAAATAGGCAGTGACATTTCTCATACAAATGAAGGAAAATAGGGGGTAGGGTCTTGAAATTTCAAAACAAAATTTTTTCGACGGGGACTCTAATATACATACTATGTAACATTTCTTAAAGGAAAATTATTCAAATTATTGTTGCTTTTCCACAATAAATTTTCATTAAAAAACGGCCTCGAGCTCAATAAAAATTGTTTAATATAATTGTTATAAGGCCAAAAAATAACAAAAACGGAAAACCATACAAATAAAATCTCACCTCTAATTTATTTTATTTGGTAATTTGGCACCATGATTCTCGTTTCATAAAAACTTCCGGCTTTTAAAATTGTGTGTGCATTTCCTGGTAAGCAATTGAGCTGGTATATATAAAATACACACAGCCAAATGCAATGTATGCGAGTATTTAATTGCATTGGCACTCAAGTATATTGATTTTTGCGACTTTTAGTTGTTGTAGTAGTTATATACATACATACATGCATTTTCAAGAACTCCACGTGTCAAGGATAACACAACAAAAAAAAACAAAGTCAACAGTTCAAAAACACATACAGTCATACTTGCATACATGTGTATGTACATAAACTCCTTAAACTTCAACTTAAATGCTAAAACAATTGAAACTTTTCGGAAAAAAAAACAATAAAGCCATGAAGAGGAGACACACGTAAAACAATGGGGGTGACACAAAAGATGAAGTGGAAACGGAAACAACTAACAACAGCGAAAATAATTGGAATTTAACCGCAAATAAATACGACGTACAAAAACGAAAAAAAGGCAACTTGTAAAAAAGTCGAGGCAACCAGGCATGAAAAAGTGCTTTGTTTGGCGCTAAAAATGGTAAAAATGTGCAGTAAATTGTTTAAAAATTACTAAAAATAAGAATGTAAGAAATAGGGCAATGGCCANTAACTTTTTTGACTTTAGCCACTTTCGTAAATTTTTGTTTTTTCTTTCGCATTTCACCACAATTTCTCCAGGACGCTGGCATGTTTTTGATTCGTGGCAAAAGAAATAGCACCAATAATGGCAACACCAAATATAAGAAGCTCAATTTATTTGTGGCCAGCGTGCGTGTGGCTGTGAAAATCTTGCCAACTACAACACTGTTACTAACTACACTAAAATACTTAT
>NW_016208136.1:0-2024 GCF_001687245.7 Rhagoletis zephyria
TCATTCCAACCAAATAGCAACCGCGTGTGGCAGAATGGCAACCAGCAAAAGCCTAGACCTTCCTTCTCAGGATCAACGCAAACCCGAGTAAGCAATCAGTCTTCCCAAAATTGGAGAAACAATAACACCCCCTTGGCTGTGGTAAGAGCAGAAGCAGAACCATCAGCCCAGACCCGACAGACGGGTGGCACTTGATTCTCAAGATATGACAGCACCAAGAGGTGTGCAAGCTCCCCAGGATATTCAGACAGAACCCCCAGTAAGCAACATAAACTCTTCCACCTGGTACCGATCGATGAGGAAGCAGGTGAAACCAACAAAGAACAAATCACGGGAGATCAGGTAAATTTTACCATGGGAGCCTCGTGTCCGGCGTCCCATATCTAGAGTAAACCACGCAGGATTTGGGTATTTTAGAATTTCTAGTGGATACGGGGGCGACCAAAAATTATATAAGCGAGCGCGTAGCTCAAAATACTACGCCAGTAGAAAAACCATTTAAGGTTATTTCCGCAGGGGGCACTATAAATGTAGACAGGAAAATATGCGGAAATTTTTTTAAATTCGTAGGCAATGACATTCCCACAACATTTTTTGTTCTTCCAGGGCTTGAATCATTCGACGGGATAATAGGTGATGATACGCTGTCGGAAATTAAAGTAGTTCCNCAAAAATTATATAAGCGAGCGCGTAGCTCAAAATACTACGCCAGTAGAAAGACCATTTAAGGTTATTTCCGCAGGGGGCACTATAAATGTAGACAGGAAAATATGCGGAAATTTTTTTAAATTCGTAGGCAATGACATTCCCACAACATTTTTTGTTCTTCCAGGGCTTGAATCATTCGACGGGATAATAGGTGATGATACGCTGTCGGAAATTAAAGTAGTTCCAGATAGGGAGCTCAACACTCTCATTCTAAAACCAGATATTGTGCTGCCCCTTAAGCGAAAGGAAGCGCAACGGAAAACCCCATTTACACCAGAAGCTACCCCTACCCAGTTAATATGCGCGACGAGGTGGAAAAGCAAATCCGGGACTTAATAGCAGAAGGCATAATTCGTCCTTCCAAAAGTCCCTACAACTCACCCATATGGATTGTGCCATAAAAATCTCAGGCAGATGGGGAAAAAAATTACAGAATGGTGATAGACTTCAAGCGCCTAAATGCCGTAACCATCCCTGACACCTACCCCATACCTGACATTAACGGCAACATCGCGAGTCTCGGTAGTGCAAAGTATATTACGACACTTGACCTAACTTCGGGATTTCATCAGATCCCAATGAAAGCAAGCGATGTACCAAAAACGGCATTTTCCACCATGAATGGAAAATACGAATTTTTGCGGCTTCCTTTCGGTCTCAAAAATGCACCCTCTATCTTCCACCGCATGATAGACGACGTGCTAAAGGAATTTATAGGTCGTGTTTGCTTTGTATACATCGACGATATAATAATCTTTAGTAGGGATGAAAGCACTCATCTAAAGGACATTGAGACTATCCTTGCAAGGCTCTTAGCTGCGGGTCTCAAGGTTAACCTTGGGAAAACGCAGTTCCTGAAGACAAGCGTAGAATTCCTCGGCAATATTGTGAGCTCTGAGGGAATACTGCCAGACCCAAAGAAGATAAATTCCATCAAAACCATGCGGCCTCCGTCTAATTTAAAAGAGCTTAAGAGCTTCCTAGGGTTAACATCGTACTATCGTAAATTCATTCGGGATTACGCAAAAATTGCAAAACCGCTCACCAACCTTACCCGAGGAGAACACGCACGGGTAAGGGCAACACAATCGAAAAAAGTGCCCACTAATTTGAACAATGAAGCGCAGGAGGCGTTCACGAATCTCAAGGAGATACTGACGACCTCNACGAATCTCAAGGAGATACTGACGACCTCCGAGGTCTTGACCTTCCCTAACTTTGACAGATCCTTCAACCTTACGACCGATGCCTCCGATTTTGCTACCGAAGCGGTGCTATCACAAGACTACGATGGCAAAGACAAGCCCATAGCATTC
>NW_016208137.1:0-2024 GCF_001687245.7 Rhagoletis zephyria
TTTCGGTTATAGATTGGAATCATTTTGAGACTAGTAAGGGGACATTTCGAGAACATTTCATAACTTGTTCCTGTTACGTTCGGGAAAAGATCAAAGGACTAGGCTGGTTTAAGTCCCTTAAAAGAGAGAAAACTGCAAAGTTGGGTTCACATACATCACATTCGTGATGGTTACTCTTTCTGTTCTTCTAGAGACTCATTTAAGGAGATGCTAACATACACATGAAATGGAAGACCGATGACTCTAAAAGTATGTTTACATATAAATATAATCTCAATCAAAGCTCATTTTTTAATCATCTCGTTCACACAGGCTGATCTCAGATTATTAGCCGTCAAATTTGTTGTGCTTGTTATTCTCACATCTCAATGAGAGGTTATGTTTCTTCTCTGTGCCACCGTGATCACTTTTTTCTGCTACATTAAACAACTTAAATATATTTAAACTTAATGATTTCTTAAGATAGGTTGGACACCGCAAATTTATCGGTTTAATCTGAGATTTTTTTTTGTAATTATAGATTAACGAGGGACGAATTTTGTATGGCTAATCTTTATTTCTAATTACAGATTAGGGCGTTAAGCTCGATAATGAGGACAATCTACTTATATGTAAACCTAGTATAAGTAAAAGTTAAGATGAAGAACTAGATTAAGATTAAGATTAAGAATAAGATTATGATTAAGATTAGGATTACTTTGAAACTTCAGATTAAGATTTTGATTAAGATTATGATTAAGATTATAATTAAGACGAAGGCCAAGACTAAGGATAAGACTAGAATTAAGATTAGGATCAAGATTAAGAAGAAGAAGAAGAAGAAGAAGAAGATTAAGACTAAGATTATGATGAAGACTATGAGTGAAATTAAAATTAGATTAAGGATTAAGGTTAAGATTAAGATTGAGATTAATGGTAAGATTAAGATAAAGACCCAGATTGTGATTAAGCCTAAGACTAAGAATAAGATTAAGATTAAGATTAAGATTACGACTAAGACGAAGAATAAGATTAAGATTAAGATAAAAATTAATATTAAGATTAAGATTGAGACTAATATTAAGATTAAAGTCAAGATTAAAATTAAGACTAAGATAAAGAATAACATTGTGACTAAGGCTAAGAATAAGATTGAAATTAAGATTAAGCCTATGACTAGGAGTAAGAATAAGATTGTGATTAGAACTTAGACTAAGGATAAGATTAAAATTAAGATTAAGATTAAAGTTAAGATTAAAATTAAGATTAAGATTAAGATTTACATTAAAATTAAGATTAAGCTTAAGATGAGGACTTAGATTAAGATCAACATTAAGATTAAGATTAAGGTCTAGATTTAGATTAAGATTAAGAATAACAATAACATCAAGATTACGATTAAGATTAGGAATACGATTGAGATTAGGACTACGTTAAAGATTAAGATTAAGACTACGAATAAGATTAAGATTAAGACTACGAATAAGATTACGATTAAGATTAAGATTTAGACTTAGATTAAGATTGAGATCAAGATGAAGATTTATACTAAGATTAAGATTCCGATTAAGATTACGATTCATATTAAGATTAAGATTACGATTAAGAATACCACAAAGATTAAGATCATGGTAATTGTTCCTCATAATATCGAAAAATACTAATACATATAGTGCGGTGAATTATACGGGCAATAGGAAGAAGAAGCTTCAATTCAGTCGTGAGTGGGATCCACACATTACTTTTATTTCGCTACGGAACACACTTTATGCATATCAGCCGATGTGTTTTTGAAATCGTGAATTCTCAGAATCACCCTATGCTTGTACACAGTTTTTAGGTGTGCGAAAAAAAAAACATGCCCCTGCGCAGTAGCGCCAAAAGCTTTTCTCCTTCAACAACAACCACAAAGATAAGCAGCAATGCACATAAACTACAGCATGTGCATAAGAGTATAAGGATGGCTGCATACAGACTTAATGAAATGCTTAACATTTACATACATACATATGTATGTGTGTATACTAACTTACACAACTACATGT
>NW_016208138.1:0-2024 GCF_001687245.7 Rhagoletis zephyria
TTCGTCTCGAATTCGATACGATGTCGCCCTCGTTTTTGTGTTTATTGGGAAAGTATTGATGCGTGTACATATGTATGTGTGTGTGTTTTGTATCTCTTACGCTCTTGTGAATATTGAGAAAAGTTAGCCCATTGTGTGCTCCTTCTCGGCCCATGCCTGCACATTAGCCTGCGTCTTAGTTGCATGGAGAAAATTTTTTGTTAAGCTACAAAGCGAGATTGGAATTTTCTAGGAATTCAGAAGTTAAATTTTAGCCAAGTAAATTTAGATCAAATTGGTACGAAGAAAAAAATTTGTAGTAGCGAACTTTCGATGCAGTTTACTTCTATTTGACACATAGGTTATGGATCCACAGTCTCGCCCCTAAATTTCCCAAATTTTTTATATACAAACTTAAAAAAAAATCATCTTTTATCGTAAATAATTAGCAAAAAGAGCGAAAAATTTTTGCATTGTCACAGTTTTCGCCATTTTTCCACAATTTCTGATAAAAATGCATAGCATGCCGAAGTTGTAGGGAACTTTTCGCTTTTAGTGTTGGGTTGTCCGGTGGCACAAAATTTGTAAAGCAAAATCTAATTAACGGTTAGTTTAGTTGAATTATTTTGCAAAACTATGAATAAATAGGGGAGCGAAGGGTATTATAGACCACATAAGTAAAAAAACTTCTGTAGAAAAAATGGAAATCTAAATTTTTGCTCATTTTTTTAATGGATAACAAGCCCAACAAAAAAATAAAAAAAAAAAATTTTTTGGTACGGCAAGTGTTAAAGCTATTTTTGATAGATTTTTTTTTTCGTGTTGATTACGAATCCGTAAGCATAAAGTTTCCATCAGCTCCAGATTTTGAAAAAAAAAACGAAGTCAAAGTGTCAAAAAATCGCGGTTTTTGTAATATTTTAGAAGCGCTAGCAAAGAAAGAAAAGGTGATAGAACCTTACTGGCTTAAACTAAACCTAGATCTCTCAACTAGTTACTGTCTCTGAAGAGAGATCTTAAAATATTTTTTTTTTTTTCATTATTATCTGAACCTAAATGATGGTTGAGCTTGTATAGGCATCTGAACCTTCCACAAACTATCCATAACTTGCATCTTTGTAGGTACAAACGCCGTATGTACGTATATTTTGGTGTATTTAAGTGTACACATACAATGTTGCACGCATCACCGGCATATTGCCCCACGCATTGATGTAAAGAAAGAAATTAAACGTTTAGGTAAGGAAAAGCAAACTATGCGACTCAAGGACACTTATCACTTGGCTAAGAGATGCTTGAGTCCACGATTTGTGGCTTACGTTTATGTGCGCAGCCAAAAATACGAAATATTTATGTATGCATTGTAATTTAAAATTTTAATATGGGATGCGACCTTGGACAGTGTCTGGATGTGTGTTGGTGTTTAATGGAAGTGTTCTTTTTACAGTAGATTAGTTATGTAGGTATTTATGTAGATTTTAGAATCTTAGTATAAATAAAGACGGCTACTCTGTAAGCGGTGTGATACTCTAGTAGAAACTCGATCGTGTCATTTCATAGCGGGCTGGTCATTTATGGTGCGTTTTCAGGCGGGTAAAATGAAAGCTTTTGGCGCTTTCTGATTATTCTGTTATTGCAATTACAGGTACCTGAGTTTCGAATTATTCATGACCCTCTCTATGTTTTTGATTGATACAGAATTCAAAAGCTTTAGCCATTCTTCATGGCCTACTATGGTTTTGATTGATAATTTTTTGTTTAGGTTTTAGCAAAGCATGATATAAATAATTGCCAATTACGATACATAGTGCACTTAAAAACAAAACAAAAAAAAAATAAAATATGAAAAAGAAAGGCTGAAGAATAAGCCGTTACGTTACTCCCCAAATTCTCATATTTTTCAAAAGTCCCTCGCATACGCTATGATAATCCTTTTTGTTTAATTCAAGTGCATAAGTATGGGGTACCCGGGTACCACGGGTGTAAATTAGTGAGGGTTATTTTTGTAACTACATAAAGGTTAAGGTGCTAGTAGTTTTTTTTTT
>NW_016208139.1:0-2024 GCF_001687245.7 Rhagoletis zephyria
GAGGGCAGACAAATTTAAAAAATGACTTGAAAAATATGTCACTTAGATATTCTAATGTAGCAGATAGTGACAAACCAAAACTGTTTGCAAGAAATTGTGGGTTAGGCGAGTTCAAGTTGGACAGATTGCTTTTGTCGAAAGTTTACTTGTTGGCCACACAGCTATTATGGATGACCCAGGAGAGGATTTCGCCAAGAACCTTTATCTACATGCCCCGTAAATATTCTGATCTTTTGCCGATTCCAGACAGCCGTTCCAATGAAACGTTGCATTGGACTGCTTAGTCACTCGAAAAAATGGTTCCTCACAAATCTGAAGCGTATTTCCTGAAAAGCTTGGCCGGATTGTACTTCTTATTTGTCCTTACAACAGAAATTGATAACTTGGCACCTATGAGGCTAATATTCTAATGACCCGTTGATACAAATTTTCGTAAAAAGCTTTATACTCCGCTTAGATGTTTATTTTAAGCCCTCTGAAGTTTTCAAAACGTTGAGACGCAAAGTTGTAAGACCAAACCAAAAGATATTGTGGACAATTTTTCAAATCGGGTTTTTAGATGCCATTAAAATATTTTCATTTAGTAAAGCATGTCTTTAAAAATACAGATTGACTTTTTATTTTTGAAGCAAGAAATATCAATGATTTTGCAATTATTTTTGAAGGTGAAAGTAATAAGCAAATATAGTCTAAGCAGATAGAAACCGGTGTATCGTGCTTTTTTTCTAAAGTATAAAAAGAACATTAAGCGAGTTGCTATTTTTTGGGGTCTTAGAAATTTTTTCTTGTTTTTGTTAGCGCGTTTTTATGTGACTTTTCTTTTTTTTGTAATATTTGGTATCTTTAGGAATTTTCGAGATCTTCCGAATTTTTTTCGGGATCTGTTGCTATTTTATGGGACCTTTTGGTATTTTTTGGGCCTTGTGATATTTTTAGGACCTTTTAAAACTTTATGGGACCTTTCGGTATTTCTTGGGACCTTGTATTTCGGTATTTTTTGGGCCCTTGTATATCGGTATTTTTTCAAACTTGTAGTATTTTTTGCGACCTTGTGGTACTTTTTGGGATCTTGTGATATTTTTTGGGGTCTTGTGGTATTTGTTGGTACTTTGTGGCACGTTTTGGGAGCCCTCGGTAAATATTTTTTAGGAATTTTTAGTATTTTATTGGACCTTTCGGTATTTATTGGAATTTTGTTATGTAAGGCTGTTTGGAACTTCCGAAAATTTCCAGATGTAGCGGTGCTCTTAATCTCAAAAAGAAAAAAATGTAGAAAAAGTGTCGACTGTTCTTTTTGGAAAAATTAAAAGTCTTAATGTACTATAGGTACTTAGGTAATGTTAAGTAGGTACTTAAGGTTATTTTTAACTGACTTAAAAAAGGAGAAGAATAGTCGAATAGTCGGAATATTTTTTTTAATGTATGTTACCGCATAACCACTTCAACCAATTTCTATTATTCTTTTTTAAAGGAATGGTGGTACCTCAGAGGAGGTCCCATATTAATTTAGTTTAATTGGATGATGAAGAAATTANCCACTGTACATGTAAAGCGCGCCGTCATCATATGAAACGCTGCCGCGGCCATCAAACGCGCACACATAGTTCATCATTTTAAGTGTTTGGCAGTTTTGACCGTCAATCAGTCAGCTTACATACAAACACCTGGGCTACATACCCATTCGCATGTGGCCAGCTGGCGTTCAAGCAACGCTGTTTGTGTTGTATATTTTACAATTTATGCTTTTAATTACCACCCGCGCGCTCACATATCTACATACATATGTACAAATGCAATTCGCTCTTTCAAACACTCGCTCATTAACGCATTCGCTCATTTTCTTCGTTGCTCCAACAAAGCAACATAAAAACTACGCTCAACTAAAACGTGTTAGTTGGTGGTGCCACTGAAGCAACAGCGGCGCGTTTACGGTGGCGATGTCTACGCGCGAATATCAAAAATGTTTGCGCGCCTTTGTTTGCTAGCTGATTTATTCGCTGCTGCCTCTGTGTGGCAGCTTACCG
>NW_016208140.1:0-2024 GCF_001687245.7 Rhagoletis zephyria
AACTTTTAACGGCTTTTCAATGCTACTCGGGTAACACAAACAACAATTAAGAAGATTGCTCGATACACGATAGTTCAATTAGTGTGAAAGTGTCGATACAACAGGGGGGATGGAGAGTTGGGAACTTTTTTGATAGCTGAAAAGTTCAAAGATTGAAGGTTGTAAAAGAAACTTTGAGAATTTCAACCCTAAATTTTTTCGTCTAAAAATATGTACCACTTAATTATAAGCAAAATAAATAAATTAGTATACATTTTGTTTACAGTTATTGGGCACATAATTTTAAGCTTCGTTTTCTGCATAAACATCCGCAGTCTATTCATCTGTTATCTGGGGAGGCAAGAGAAAATTCGGCTCCGGTACTAAATACGTGTCCGGACCGCCTTCCCTCCTCCAAAAAAAAATATTTTTCCCTCCAAAAAAATTTTATTTTAAATCAAGGTTATAAACTTAGCAAAATACTTGTCTCTTCCAAATTAAATTTTGGAAAAATCTGGGGCACTGAAAACTTTGTGTCTGTCGATTTTTTACGGCACTCAAATTTTACAGCAGAGCGAAAAAACAGTTTTTCTTTGAAGGCATTGCTTTGAGAGGCGGTATTTTCTCTAGCTTTTGTTTTACAAATCTGTTGTTTCAAAAACGATTTTACGATTTTTATGCATAAATCTCGATGCCCGGAGTTCAGGGTTACCAAATCTCATTTTTACTGCAACCTTTATTTAAACTGGGTATTAGTCGATTTAATTTTGAAGAGATTTGTTTCTTAACTTAACTTTAAGAGAGTTGCCACCTGTTAAAAAAATTAAATTCAGTTTGAATTAAAGAAATTAGGTAATGAAAATGTGTGTCACCCCATGGGCGCCAAACGAAAAGAGTTTAAGAAGGTAATAGTTTGTAAATATTTTGAAGAGGGTTGCCACCAGTTTGAAAAGTCGAATTGAGTTAACTTATAAACAATAAAATATTACAATATGCCAAACGAAATAGTGTTAAGAAATCTTTAGTTTTAACACAAGGAATATTTTTATGGTGTTTAAAGTAAGTCAATACCCGTTTAAAAAGTTAAATTCAAATTATATAATAATTTCAATAAATTATTAAAATATTGCTATCAGTCGAAATGAGTTTGACAAGGCTTTATTTCTGAACTATATTTAGAGGGTTGCCACATGTGCAAAAAATCTTATTCAACTTAATTGATCAGTTTATAAGAATATGTATAACGATGTCAGATGAAAGTTATTTAAAAAGGTTTTAGCTTGAAATTATTTTGAAGAGGTTTGCCACCTGTTTGAAGATTTGAATTTAATTAACTTGCTGTGATGACAGGTAAGTTCCAGATGGGTTCTAACATCACAAAGTAGTTTTCGTGAAATTCATATATAGGGTGTTGAATATATAATTCTCTATTTGTTTCTACAAATTTTTGGAAGCCCAATTTTTACAGCCGTCATTAAAATTAACCTCAAGAAGTCTTTACCTGGCCTTTACTAAAACGGCGTATTTTTATCGCAAAATTGAGTCTTTATAAATTCACCACATCAACCAGCCAGCAAATCAAACAAACCAATTAAAATGAAATGTCTTCATTCTGAATCGCTGAGCCAAGAAAGCAGCTTTCCTGGAAGTAAGTAATTACCAGGAATAAGCCAGTAATAACTGTGTATGCAAAAAACGGCATTAATTTGGATTGAAAAAAGACCCTCACCATAAGCGAAATAATGATTAAGCGAAAATAAAAAAGAGAAGTAAATAGGATGAGCGCAGCAAAACATGAGCAATGAAACTGTTACAATAGTAATAACTACTGTTATTATTCACTGAGAGGATGCGCTGAAGCATGCCGAGCTGGAGGAATGCAAACTTAAGTGGGACGATAAAAAATATATGGGACAGCCAAACCACTCATGCGAAACAATACAGTCGAATGGCTAGAGTGGCTGATAGTAGTACTGGTATTCTTTCCAATAATCCTTTTTTAGTCTTTTTATACCCGAGCGCACTTGTGCACAAGGGTATATTAA
>NW_016208141.1:0-2024 GCF_001687245.7 Rhagoletis zephyria
TAAGCGCTAACTAAACGTGGTGACAAGAGTCGTGACAAGTCACCGTCCAATAGAAACTCGTCTCAGGCCGCTATTGACTTAGCTATTTGGAAGAGGATGAGGTGGAATTCTCTCCCAACTTTCTTTTCAGCTGTTGTGATTTCGCAAGAGTAAGGTCTAAACAATCAATGCCATTTTCTGAAGTAAGTTTTAGAGCTTATCTGGCCTTCAAAGACATTTTTTCAGAACAAAATTTGTAGTTGTAGGGCAGATACATTTTAAAGCCTACTTGAGAAAACTGCCCTTAGGATCTTATTTTATCAACCTTTATTAAAACTGCCGGAACCTCATATGGAGCACATAGACTTATTATTTTTTTTGCTCGCACTTGCCGTTCTAGGAAGAGTAATTCAATGCGAGGCCCTGGCGTAAAGTAAGATAACATAGTGGCTTAGATAGTTTAGTGTAAGTATAAATAGTTTTATGACTGGTACATATTTTTTAACAAAGGCCCCATCCATAAAAATTCTTAAGTTTAAAAAAAAGTAACAAAATTGGCATCTACTAATTAACAGTTAAAAAAGCTTCAATAATTACTTCGGTTTCGGTATGGGGCACCCAACTTAAATTTTTTAGAAAACAGTTTTAGCACAGCAACATTTTTGTATAGAGTTGCCACAGTTTTGAAAGAAATGGTGAATATTTTACAGACGTTACTCTTAATATTTACTCCCCTACTTTACGCGGATTTTTTCCTTTTTTCCTATCGTTTGCTGAAACATTAATATTTCACACTTTATTGCAATTTAACTGTAGAGCGAAGCAGCCCTTTGATAGAACAAAATTTGCGTGCACAACTCTGCGCGCACCTATCACCCTATCCAAAGTTTAACCCCTTATTTGTTTCTGCTCTAAATAAACTTTTACTGCGCAGTGTGGCATTGCGGTAACCGCGATTTGAATGGCTTTCGTTTTGCTTGCTGCTTGTACTTGTAGTTGGCAGCTGTGCGTGGCAGCTGCCACAATTTCTCGGTCATTGGTATTGCTCGTGAAATATTGTTTAGAGAATGTCGGCAGCATGTTGCCAGAAAGGGTGGGGTACACAGGGAGACTTGGAGTGCATGCGGGGACAGAGGAGAGCAAAAAAATTAACATTTGTATAGAGAAAAGCGCTAAATTTCCTCTACCGGATATAAGAAATTATGTACAAAACATGGCAATAAAAATGGAAATTGTTGTCGCCTTTGTTGTAGCAGACGCGCCGCGCCAGCTGCCACGCAGCTCGCCAAAGCTAAAGCCACCGACAGCGTCAAAGGCGAAAACCAGTTGGTCGACCCCAAACCACTTGTGCTCAATTGCAATTTCTTAGCCGTTTTGTAGAGCATCTTGATGGAAATTAAAAAGCGGGCAAGTGGGGTGAAAAATCAAGTGGGAGGCCTGCACTTAAGGTTGCTGAAGCTATTCAAGTAGTGAGGGTCCAAGCGCCAAGCGCCAGTATCAGCAAGTCAGCCAAAAGCAACGAGTGGTTGAAGCGCGAGGAGGTATGTATTTATTCTCAACAAATATGTACACTCACATGCACGCAGATATTCAAGTTAAGTATGAAATATGCAGATACAGAAGCGAGATATTTAAATTTAAAGGTTTATTTCAACTTAAAGTGGTTTAGCTGCCTCTACAATTTGTGATGGCAAGGGTTTGGCGTGCGTGCTCGTATGCTTCGCTGACTTTGTGTGTCACACGTGCGCTCTTTTTTTGTGTTTTATATTTTATTTTTTTTTTAATAGGAGAGGGTTGAATTGATGCACGTTTAGCCATTCAATATACAAACGTTTAAATAGCAATAAATAGTAAGGTGACATTTGTTGGATAGGTAAAAAATAGGCACTATGCAAATGCTATTTTTTGAGCGAAGAAATGTGACCTAGAAAGTGATAAATTACGGTTACTAAAAACCAGAAAGTATGTTGAAGATGGCTAAAAGGCTAAGTATTAAGAATAATTATATGACAACCGTTTTGGTATGAGATTACAGTAAAATATGC
>NW_016208142.1:0-2024 GCF_001687245.7 Rhagoletis zephyria
CTTAGTGTGGTCCAAAAATGTTTTTTCTAAATAGAAAAAATTTATACCCCTATTTTTTTATTTAAAAAAAAAAATTATTTAGAACCGCCTCAAAGCCCATGAATACACAATTTTTTATTATACCATTTTTTTATACCACTACTTATACTTTTTGGGGACCAATAAAAAATAGTTAGTATTAAAAAATGGGCATAGTTTTGGGAAGTCTCCTAAAGAGAAACAGAATTTACCGATCGAAAAATATTGCTTTTCTCGAATTCTATACCATTTCTACGAAAAAGTGTTTTACCCAATATAAAATACTTGGAAAACTTCATGNTTTTTTTTTTTCAAACAAAAAATCCGGGTATTTTTTCCATTTACATAGAATAATCAGAGGTGGCATGTATTTTCGGACCACCCTAATGTATATACATTTGGGGGGGGGGGAAATTATAAACTAATATTCTTTATTAGTGCCTAAATTATCCTAAAAGCATTGATATGTTTAAGTAATTTGAGTGCAGTTAGCAACACACCGCACTGGCTACTCTCCATTGACTGCAAGCCTGTGAAACAAGAAGTTCAACCGTAACACACCTCTGCTTTTGATATCACTTGACGGATTGCGCATAACCGCACAACGGCTCTTCAACTCCACCCAAGCGAGCAACAGTTAGACAGCAATGCAAACAGTGATTAATTTTGATTAAAGAGATTATAAAAATGTTTTGGCATACAAGCTCAAGAATTACAAACGGGTGTATTTATTTATGCGAGGCCTTAACGTAATGTTAAATACTGAAATTTGTACTGAACCTATTTAAAGAATGCTAAATAGTTAGCTTTTCTTGTTAGAAGATTTATTTTTGAATTTTTTTTTTTTGAATTTTTTTTTTTTATTTAAATCATTTATGGAGCTTTAACTTAGTTTTTTTGTTTTTTCTGGAAACTTTCCACTCAAATAATTTGTTTGTTTTATTTTTTGTTGTGAAACCATTCACTGTGCGATGACAATTGCGATTGTTATAATCCGCAGCCTTTACCGCTTAGCTGAGTTCTGGTAAGCTGCCAACATACAGTGACCCACAGAAGTATGTTGCATTGATTTATTTTACGATATTCAAAATGTTTCTCATGGAAAATTTTTGGTAAATTTTTTATTAAAAGATAGCTTATTCTACTTACAACAAAAAACAAGGAAAATTAAACTTTAGAGAAAATTAAAGAAAATTCAGCAATTTTTTATCAATATTTCATACTTTTTAATCAGACTTAAAAAAAAAATCTAGTATGCAGTTTTTTAATTTTTATATATTTTTCTTCTTAAGAAAATGCTCAACATCGTCTGAAAAAATATCAAAAATCTACGGAATTTTCTAGCAGCTTTTATTTGCAGGCTCTTTGCACTAAAATTTAATGGGCTATAAAACTGCATACTTGTAAAGAATCTAATTAAAAAGTTTGAAGTTTTCATGAGAGATTGAAATTTTTCTTCAAAGATAGAAATTTTGATTTACATGGTTTTTGTTGTGGTAAGAACTATGTTTTTATAAACAATTTAAGAAAAAAATTTAGCGTGAAAAAACATTTTGAATATTTAAAAAAAAACCCATGCAAAATACTTTTATGAGTCACTGTTCATAAAAACTTGTACATAAATAAAGGCATTGTAAATAATTCGTTTCGTTTTTTCGTTGTTTGGTATCTTTTGTATTTTAATGCTATATTTCAGAGATTTCAGAGACCAAATTGTGCAATTTTTTATTTTTTTTTTTTTTTTGTAGCTACAACTAAGCCAACAAACCGCCTCAGCAGCAGGCATCAACGGCAACTACGGAGCTGCAAGTAGATTACAAATTATTGCTTAGATTTAGTTTTGCCAACTTGCAACAAACTGCTTCATACCCAATTCTGTTACTATTTATGCTCCGCCCCCTGCCGAGTGTCGCCAACGATTGATACGCGCCCAAAATCTGCACATAATTACTGTGATTATGATAATACTCGTACTGTATTGACACACCGACAACCAAAAAAAAAAA
>NW_016208143.1:0-2024 GCF_001687245.7 Rhagoletis zephyria
CACTTCTGCCGGAAACGGCAGTCCCACGTGCACTCCAGAGCACGACAAGGACCAGCTTCACAATGAAAATCACGAGAAAATTTCGAATCAGGAGAACACCTCGGTGCACCATATTCTCCACGCAAAAGATCTCAATAGTAAGAACATCGAGTAAAACTTTAGAGACCTGAGAAAGAACTAGTTTAGAAATTAGAGTTTAGTTTAGTTTATCTTTGTAGTCAAAATCAAAGCACACACACTTGCTGACAAAAATCTTCGACCTTCTTTTTCCCATTTTTTCCTTTTTTCTATCATTTCAACTTTTTCCTCTTCAAACTGCGCTTTTTCTTTCTCAACCTCAAACTTCAACTTGAACCTCCTTTTTTGCAGACTCATCATCTTCTTCTTCAACCTCCTTCATTTTTTCCACCACCACTCCCTTTCCCCCCTCGACAGTCAACCTGAGCTCGGTGAAATTGCCCGCCTACGAACTTCGCCGTCTGTGGGAGATTCGCGACGCCATGAGCCGGGAATTTGCCGACGACCGCAAGCTGGAGATGGTGGGCACTGTGACGAAGATGAACGACGGCTTCAACCTGGCGGGCTACTACGTAAAGAACATCTGCAAGTTCTGCAAGCGCATTCCCGAGTTCACCTGTCTGCCACTGTCGGACCAGATTGTCATTCTTAAGCCCTTTTTCTTTGATATCCTGGCGGTGAGGTACGCTTTCACCTACGATCCGGAGACGGACGGCTTTCCCATGGCTGAGGTAAGAAAAAATCATTTTAGTTAAAGTTTTAAGGTTTAATCTAGAGAGCTTTTTTACTTTTGCTAGAATGAAGCCCACGACCGGGTGGTCTTCTTTCCGCTGAAAATTCTCGAGCAGTGGGAGAAGGACGACATTGTGCCCATCTTCCGGAAGTACCACTCCTCGGTGCAGAGTGAGATGGAGAACGACGCCAACCTGCGGGACATTGTCATCGCCCAGTCGCTTTTTAGCAAGACTAACACCAGCTGTACGGAGTTTATGAGGTAGGAGCACTTTTTTCCCATTTTTTAAACTGAGTATTTAAACTTCTTTTTTCCCCAGGTACCAGTACTACACGTACAATCGCCTGCTGAAACTGTNACAGCCGCCTGATGGACATTCTCAAAGAGGGGGAGAGCATTCGGAAGATCATCGAGGAGATCTACGCGGCAATGCCCCTCTCCGAGATTCAGCCAGTCATTGCGGAGCTGTATAATCTCCTGTAAAAGATAAGGCAAAAAAGAAACTGAAAAGTCAACAAAAGTACTGAACACACCTTTTAAACCTGAAAGTTTTTCATCGTTTTCATCATTGTCATCATCATCATAAAATCCGATTTTTAAATTCACTTATTTTCTTATACTTAATTTATTTTTTTCCTGCGTTGTACAAAGTTTCATCACGTTATTTTTTCCTTGCTTTCTGTATTTAATTTTTTTGCTCATTTTCACACCACTCTTTCACTTGTTGGTAGTTGTTTTTTAATTGATCATCACCATCACCACTGTTGTCCCATATGTTCCACATCACTGTCATCATCATCATCATCACCAACTCCATCGTCTGTGACATATAATCACCTGTTTATTTTTCTTATTATTATTTATTTGTTCAACTTTTTCCCCTCACTCATTCACTCACTCACTCACGCTGAAACTTACTCTTCTACTTTCACTCAAACTGTTGCAAACTCCCACACAACTGAATTTATTTTGTTGAATTTATTTTCTCAAAACTGCTGTTATTGATGCGAAGTAAGAAAAAAGTAAAAGTTTGAAAAGCTAAAAGCCTTGGGTGTTATCTGTGTACTTTGAACTCCAATTAAAAAATAAACACTTCTTGGCTATTTCTAGGCCCCCCTTCTATTTCAACTCACACAAAGTGTGCGTAACTACCACTGGTGGCCACTAGCCAGTGGCCAGAGAGAGAGGACAGCATGTTGTTGTGAGTGCAGAGTTTGCACAACAAAACGCAACTAATCTCTTCTCCAATCCAAACTTTGTTTTCTGGCTTTTC
>NW_016208144.1:0-2024 GCF_001687245.7 Rhagoletis zephyria
ATTCCATGGATTTATTTTTCAGCCAAACAATTTTACGTTCCCAAAATTTGCACCTTCTTTATCTATCTAAGTTCTCTGACACCGATACCAATGATATTTGTTGCTTGTTGTTGTCTCTAGGAAATTCGCTTGATTTAAGAGAACTCAATTGTGACTTAGCAGCGATTGCGGATGTAGATTTGGCAGCTATTGACTTTTTGTCAGTAGGCAGATCATCCAACACGAAGGTTGGAGGAGGCGAGCGGAGGGAATTCCCGCGGGCAGTCGCACAGCCTTTGCAAAAAAAACTCTTCTCTGAGTTGATTAGAAACTCAATATCTTCTTGACGTATACCCACACAATCTGTGTGGAAGAGGTCGTTGCACTTAGCACACTGCACTTTATTATGGTTACGATCGACCTTATGTCCGCACACACACGGCATTTTATACACAATTATTAGCGTTTTTAAGAGAGAAAATACTAAGTTTAAACATTGTTAAACATTATTTATGAAGAGTCAATTGCTCGAACTTAGTCCTTAATAAATAATCGAAAAAAACTAAAAACCCCAGAGCGTAGTAAAAACACGTCCGTTCAGCACGAAGCTTAGCTATGTAGGTATCGATACTATCTTTTGCACTATCACTGTCGAAACTATCGAATGTATATACTATCGATAGTTTTCCAACACTAATCGTGAGATTCGCCCGATTTTTTTTTTTTCATTCGCCCCTAGTGAATACACATAAGCGAACGTGAACAATTTCGGGTGAAAATAAAACTAATGATAAGCCTGTATATGCATGTTTTATGATGAATGGTATATAATACTGATAGGAAAAATTACAATAAATTAATTACGTTTAAGAAAAACTTTATTCATAATATATATATTTCAGCGGAAAAAATGTTGTTTTGTTGTACTTCCCAAAAATATAAGTTTTTCCAAATGTTTGCCCATCAACGGCTTTCTTGACTCGGTTATTGTTGCCCCTGCTTTCGAATATAATCATTTGCAAGAAACAGATGTTGCGACTATATGTATTTTAAAAAACTTCGTGCTTGTTTATATAACAAAGCAAATGTAGATTCCAGTTTCTCCCACAGCTAGGTTTGCCAATTTTAGTGGAGGACAGTTAATGACCAACATCAAAAAATAAAACATACAAAATCAGAGCTTGCAAATAACTCTTGACACATTTTTCCAATGCTGTGTGCTAGTGACAAAATAGAATGAAACTAAGCACACTCCGTCAGAGAACTTAGATAGATAGAGAAGGTGCAAATTTTTGGAACGTAAAATTGTTTGGCTGAAAAATAAATCCATGGAATATCACCACAGCGCGATTAACATTTCAAGAAGAGTTAACAGAGAAAAATGTAAATTTCTGTTATGATAATGTTATATTTGTTGCAAGTGTCTAGCTATGTGTTGCTAGGTTGCATGTGAATGCAGAAACGTATTCATGTATATTTTTTTAATAAAATTAAATAAATTAATATAGTTAAATTATATTAAATGTACTTTTATATTAGTTAGAATTGCTGATTTGCATTTCTGCATGACCATTTGTTAAATATAATTTATTCAGTAGTTAATGTTGCTAAAAACTTAAAAAGCATCTGTTCAAGTTCGCTTCTTGTAAGAGTTTGTANAATGTTGCTAAAAACTTAAAAAGCATCTGTTCAAGTTCGCTTCTTGTACGAGTTTGTTTTATATTATTTAGTTATGTATTGTTCGAAGATACATATGTATGTATGTGCATGTGCTAATAAATACATATCTACATTTGTGAAAATTATGTACACATACAATTGGCAAACTACCCAATTTGCCACAGGGCGAAGACGAAATCGTTACGACGTCGCTCTGGCGAGGTCGTTTTGGTGAAATCGAAACGACGTCGTTACGACGTCGCTTTGGTGAAGCCGTTACTACGTCGCCCTGGTGAAGTCATTTGGGTGAACTCGAAACGACGTCGTTACGACGTCTCTCTGGTGAAGTCGTTTGGGTGAACTCTAAACGACGTCGTTACGACGTC
>NW_016208145.1:0-2024 GCF_001687245.7 Rhagoletis zephyria
TCATAGTGCAAGGAAGCACCAAACAGATCTGTGCGAGGTCAACTTCCAAACAGAGAGAGAAAGAGAAGGAAATGTTTGGACATAGCTCACTTTTTCTTTCGCTCAATCTGTTATACCAGAGAGACACTTTTTACAGCTCCTGCTGCAGCCGTCTCCAATTACTCTCTGTCAGCAAAGTGAGTTCCAACGATGATGACTCACTGGCACCAGTGTTCAGTGCCTGTTACTACCCGCTATGAAGTGCCAGTGATCGTCTTGCTGGTATTCCACACGCTGATTTCAGCCACTGCTTCTGCCACTGCTGCTCCTCTTCGTCCTCTTTCAGCACTAATGGGTTTTCTGTTCGGTGGAGGAGATGATGCTGCTTCAGTTGCTGTCCCTCTGGCAGATATAGCCTGAAGAGCAGTACTATCAACAACGTTTTAGTGTCGCACTTGTTGAGTCGCAGAAGAAGGAGCAGGAGCAGCCTGAGCAGCATCAGCACTTGCCTCCCAGCACTGGCCGACTGCAGTCGCCTCTACCAAAACTTCGCCTTCATTTCCAATACTAGCACACATTCCTCTCTTCTGAGTGTCCTCTTCTTCTCCTCTTCATCCTCTCACTGCAACAAGAAGATGGCCGCTCTCTACCCATCAGTTCGCCTGGTCGCCCTGGCCTTCTTCCTGGTGGTGGCCGGGTCCACCCTCTTTGCTCCACAGGTCGTCGAGGCGTCCTTCTTCGGCGACATTGGCGAGGCCATTAACGTCTTCAAGAAGGTGAAAATCAGAAAAACCTCACTTCTCTATCCTCTAGACATAGCCCTTCTCTAACTCCTATTATTGCCACTCTTCCCCACCAGGTGACCTGCCCCTCCGAGCACCAGACCGCCATGGACGTCTGCCACTCGCTGGCCTTTCCCTTCTACCACATGCAGGCCGTCGTCGAGGATGACCACCGCAAGGAGAGCTGCTGCTCCCGTCTGGCCGCCCGCAACTGCATGGAACAGGTCACTAAGGCGTACTGCGGCGAGCTGGGCCAGTACACCACCGCCTTCGCCTCCGTCCTCGACAAGATCATCACCAAAGAGAAGTGCCGGGACTACGAGGCGGTGGGGCAGTNCTCTCTGCTCATCGCCGTTCTCAACTGTCTTTGTGGCTTCAACAAGCGCCGTTACCACCGCATCGCCGATCCCATTTGAGCTCTGATCAGAGAAAATCAGCTCATTCATTCACTTCAATCAGAGATTCCATCATGATGCTCCTCAGCGATGCTCACTTGTTTACTACCCTTTACTACTATTTTACTATTTGATACCATTCCTTACCATTCAAGACAGCTTTTTTCTTTCTTTATCTGGTGCTAAATTGATTTAGTGATAAACACTGATTCTATTTTCTATACTCCCTTTTATTTCCTCTTGTATTTTTTGATTAGGTTTACACAATAAATTCATCAAATCTTTTGTTTTCTCCTCTGAATATTGATGCACTGTGGTGATCACCACCATCTCTGGTATGTGTGTGTGTGTGCTTACCAGAGTGTCCACACCAACTGCCACTGCAATTCATCACTGACTGCTCCATTTTATGCAAAGAATTTTTTGTGACGCAGATGATGCCGCAGCAGCAGCAGCCGCATAATAGCACAGCATTCTTTGTTGGTGTGGTACTTGTTGAATCAGTGCAGAAGCAACAGTTTCAGTCTCGGTACTTGCCTCCAAGCACTTGTCGACTGCAGTCGCCTCTCCCAAAGCACTGCACCTTTATTTCCAATACAGTACAAACTTATTCCTCTCTTGTGAGTATCTTCTTCTTGGCATCCTCATCTTCTCACTGCAAAAAAAAGATGGCCGCTCGATACTTAGCGGTTTGCTTGGTCGCCCTGACCTATTTCCTCCTGGTGGCCGGGTCATCTTTCGACGACATCGACGACGCCGTTGATGTCGTCGAGAAGGTGAGAAAAAAGCGCAACTTTCTCTATCCCTTAAACATAACTCTCTCTAACTATTATTTCATCACTAATATAGACCTGCCCTGCTGGGCACG
>NW_016208146.1:0-2023 GCF_001687245.7 Rhagoletis zephyria
ATTCGAAAATATTTTGAAGAGGGTTGCAACCTGTGTAAAAATTTTAATATAATTTATTCAAAAAGTTAAAAAAAAACGTATTTTAATATTCATATAAACCGTAACATGTTTAAGAATGATTTATTTACAAAATATTTTTACAGTGGGTTAAAAATATATATATTTGGCGGTTACACATTTGCTAGTGATTGATCGAGCTTTTTCTCCAGTCAAGGCAGGGACCTACAGTTTTACGCCGACTACGAATGCCAGAAATTATTCGAAGGTTTGGCGTTGTCTTCCGAAGGCCGACCGCTATTAGAAACAAAATGTTGGATGTTAGTCGGGACAGGGATCGAACCCTGAACCTACCGAGTGGTAGTGAGCACCTCTAACCACTCGATCGCGGCAGATTGACACTTGTTAAAAAATTCACGAGGCAATTAAAATATTTAAAATCGTTGTTAAACGAAAGAGGCATTTGAAAGCTTTGTTCCGAAAGTTATTTTGAAAAAGCGTGCCATCTTAAACAAATAACTTTTAAGCAAAAAATACCTCCGACTTCATTTAAAAATATAGGAGCACCGTTAATTACTTCATGATCCAATGATCGGAACTAAACCAAATAAGCATAAGACCACACTTAAGGCATCATACTTCCGATAAAAAAATATCGAAAAAGACAATCAAATTAAATTCAGCTGAATATACGCAATCGGAATATGTTTCGTCTTAACAGAGAATTCAAAAAAAAAATGTTATAAGAGATTTTCGCCATTTCCCAAAATTTAGTCAGTTTATTTTGTGTAAACTAAATAAAATATAATAATATGTTTGTTACATATTTACATGAAACCAAAAATGTTGGTATTTTTTAAGCTTTTATTGAGACACATTTATGAGTAGAGTTGCCACCTATAAAATTAGTATAAAAAATGTTTGCTTGAGTCAAGGCAAACAGTATATTAAAAAAAGATTTTTATGTAAATACAAACAAATAAACATTTAATAAACAAAAGAAAAATATCCATAACTGATCAAAATGTCGCTTAACTTAATTAGCTGACCACAAGTGTATAAACGAAGGCAGGCGGAATTATATACAGTTCGTTAAACAATAATGACCCGCCCCACACGATTTAAGCAATTTAAGGCAATTTATGGCTAGTTTAGACGAGTTAATATTATCGAAAGTTGACTCAATGGTCAGAATAGCATATAATGTTGCCTAGAAGAAGACCTATTCATACAAAACCTCAGCCCATTTAAAACAATTAACAGCCCGTAGCTTCAAATACTTACTCATATGTATTTAAATAAAGCTTATGTTGCAGCCGATACGAGAAGCTCCGAATATCGCAGCGATGACCCGCCCATAAGAGCCTGACAGCTTATTACAAAATATAATCTTTAAAGTTTCAGTGGGCAAAACCTAATTATGAATTTGCAGCTAATGCACTACCCAAAAGATTCAGATAATACACTACCCAAAAAATTAAGAGATGANTTTTTCTCAAATAACTATTACTCGTAGTCCCGAAACCTTCCAATCAAGCCTACCAACCTACAAAATGTAAAAAAAAACCTACCAGTTTTGGTAGGAAAAGCCCATGTTTGGCAACACTGCTCTGAGTGATTCAACTGTGTGTAGTCGAAGGCGAGTCAACACGTACACCGACTCTCGACTCAGAGTCAGACGCACCGTGTATGCCGCCTATTAAAAAAAAAATATATATTTTGAAGCTTGAAGTCAATTTTCAGATTTCATGTGACAAAATTTTTAGAAACTACGGTTCTCATGTAATTCGGACAAATAGTACAAAAAATAATTTTGAAATTTTTTTTTTTGTTTTTGCTCCACGGGCTTGTAATAAAATTTTCTAGTTAGGCCGGCACATGGATTAGATAGTCTCTATATTTAGGCTTAATTTACTTTTTTTTAATTTTCTTAAATTTTTTTAGTAGTAAATTTTAAGACAGAGACATATTCCATCGTTATCAGCCGTGCTCCCATTTTCAGAATCGCAAATATTTTGCGTTTTAC
>NW_016208147.1:0-2023 GCF_001687245.7 Rhagoletis zephyria
GGCATGTTGCACATACCTACTGCGATTCCACATGCACGCCGTGTATGAGTGCCATTTAATGAAACTTTCATTTAGCCGGTCTCAAATTCAGTTGAATCCTATTACCAGTACGTAAAAACGTACGTACGTACATATTTGCGGAGAACAGCAGGAATGCCATGCACTTTTGTTAGCCGAATTTACATTTGCCTCAACAAATGATTTCGGTTTCATTGTACCTGCTTTTGTTTCGTTTCCGAGCGCGCTTCAGCTTCTTACCATTCAAATACGCGATTTTTCTCTTTATTTTCTGCACTGCATTTTATTTTCTCGCCTGTTTGTAATGAATATTTAAGCAATTGCTCCCTGGCTGCCCCAACCGCGTGGCACTTGCTGGCAGCTCCTGCTTTTTGCTCGCCACTCGCTCACTTGATTGCATTGCTTTGGCCCATTCTACTTGCAATTCTTATGACCCAGTCGCGCTCATAAATATTGTAACCGGTTTCATTTCTATTTTTTATTTTATTCATAAGTTTGAATATTGAAAACTTTTGACACACACCTTGGCGGGTTTGCTCTTTTGATTTTCGTTATGTTTGCTGTTGTTGTTGTTGCTGCTGCTGCTCTTGCTGCTGCTATGAAAGGCTCCTCTACTCACTACGAGTGAAAGGACGTTGTTCTATTTAAGATNGCTTAACTGCAGTTAAGAGCTCAGTTAAGTTACAATAATTTTAAGAAGAGGTAATCGGCAAATTTTATTTCTAAATTTTTGCTTTTTTCCTTTCGTTTGCTTGTACTTGATATGAGAAACTACCTCCTTCGTGTTGAAATCTGCTTTTTCCAATAGGCATAAACTGCAGTTAAGGCTTGGTGGAAATGAACTATTAGCCTTATCTCGTGCCTTTTACGACATTGGTTTGCGCACTAAAGGCTTTTATTCCATCCACCTGTTAGTGAAGTAAATGGAGCTTTTAAAGACCCATCGACTAGGCTATACATGACTTACGCATGCTGTCTACGAAGCGATCAAGCATTTTCACCAAATTTTCGAAAGTCGCCACGTGATCATCTGCACAGAACGCAAACCATTGTTACATAGATTTTAACAACGCTCAGAATGAACTGCGCTCTGGAACGTAAAGTAGGCAATTAGTAGTGAGATTCCATTTTGTAAACCCTAATGTATTTGCAGAAAATTTTGCATTTTAAACGTGCATAATGTAATTTATGTGCTATTTAGCGGGATAGAATCTGAAAAAGGGCTCAAAATTAAAATCAAATTTCTACATCTGACATCTGAGCAGGTTCGATCAGGCCGATTTAGAAGGATGGTTCCACAGAAAGCGGTGAAGTAGAGGCTGCGTTATATTGCTTTTAACTGAAATTTTGGGCAATAAGAATATCGACAGAGATAGTACTGAAATACATCCGACAAGGCAGCGGATAAATTCAAATACTGACAGTCATGCAGTTAATAAGGCTCTACTTTCAGATGCTACAAACTCTTACACCTCTGCATATGTATTATGAGAAGGCAAAAGAGGTTTAGTAATGGCCAAGACCGCACCACTATATTTGGTTCCAGGCTTTCTTCTAGAAGCCTATTTTTCTTCTTGTTGGGGCTGTAACCACCTAAACGATTCTAGCCGAGTCCATCGAAGCACGCCAGTCATTCCTCTTCTGTGCCAACTGACAATTCCTCTACAGATTTGTTGCTATCAAAAGGAAGAATAAACTCAAGACTTCTAGTACGACTGTTAACGAGGCACTGCTGGCTAGCAGCATATGAGTTTGAACTAGGTCTGGTGGAGAATATAGAAGGTACGAAGTGCAACTAACACAAGGTAAAATATAGCACATACCCGTAATTGATTGTGTCCAGCTTTTGTCAGGAAAACACACTCGTCACTTCTTAAAGCCCAGTCATAGGGCCTACAATCAGCAATGTGTAAAGCGTCAGATACCTTGGACCTACTACGATTCGCCTCACATACGCGACGATATGTAAATAATTACAAAATAACTCAAAACACTGTTCTTGAGA
>NW_016208148.1:0-2023 GCF_001687245.7 Rhagoletis zephyria
GAGTATAATTAGTAACCAATCTTAATACGTGTTAGAATAATATTAATATTATAGGATTAGGACGAACTCTCTTGAGAACTTGGCTATTGAAAAGCGAGCAGTTTTGCAGAAAGCTGATATTTTTTTTAGATTTCTTATAGTTATAGTACTGCTTTAAAAAAGAAAAAATTTTGGATAAGTTCTTGCTTAATTCCATTAAGAATTTTTTTTTCAATTTTGTATTTAATTTTTGGATTGTATTGTTTTAAATAGAGAACTCATTTCTTATTTTTTTCTTTTTTGATTATATATTTTGATTTTTATATCTTAATATTTTAAAAATAAAAATATTTTTTATTCTCATTAAATTTTTAAAAACTTTATTTATTTAATTAATATTATTATAATTTTTAGATTTTACTGTTTTAAAATGAAAAATATTTTATATTTATTTCATTTAATATTTAAAATTGTTTACCAACGTCGCGAAACTTCAAACTTAGGCACGGCGCATGAGAGGTTTGGTTCTTATTAAAAATTTATACTTATTACTTTCATGACAGACAATAACACCACAAATATTTTGCCATAGGTGGCTCTGCAGTGGAGATATTTGGAAAATTCATATTTATGTTTATGGCCCAATTTGTTTCATAATTAGAACATATATTGCTTCAATGGCGAGAAATAGTTCCACAAAAAATTTTGCCGTTAGTTGGAACGGGGGTAGATTTTTCTTTTTTGCCTTCCACCTAATATAAACTTGTCTTAAAAACCTTTTGTTTTAATTGTTCAGTTCAAATTTCTTTTAATTTTTCTATTTCATTGATTTTAAATGAAAAATTTTTACTTTTTATTTCATTTAATTTTCTAAAAACTTATTTTATAAATTTTTTCTTTCTTATCAATTAAAATTTATATTTCTTCTTTTGTTTAATTTCATTGCTTGAAAAAGGAAAACTTTATTTTTTAATTTTATTTGGTTTTTAAAAAATTATTTAAGTTATTTTTTTATTTTTTATTTTTCTTAAGTTTAACTTTCTTTAAATTTCTAGTTTTTATTTTTTTCAAAAAAAAACAAATATATTTCTTCGAATTTAGTTGAATTTTCAGAAAATTATCTTACGATATCCCTTTTTCTTTCGAAAAACTGTGGTGATTTGAAGGACAGTTGTCAGAGTCGTCCTGTAAGTTATGCATGACACAAAAATGTTTAAGATATAATCAACAGTTCAGCATTCTTGAAACTCCCACCAGTTTCGAACATTCTCGCTACATTTATACTACATATAACTTTCTGCCATCTAACACACACACACATTCGGAACTGTTTCATTCTCTCTAACCCATTTTTTGTTATCCATTTATAACTAAGCTAGTTTTACGTGTTTATTTATTTTTCGTTTTAGATTTGTACACAGCTGCAATTTTTATTTTACATCAAAAATAAATTCATTGCTTCCAAAAATCTCGCTCAGCTATGCATACGTACAGTACACACGAGTCGCGTTCATGCTGTCCATGCGTTGCCTCATCGTCGACCCATCAATTCGCTCTGTGCAGTGACCTGTGGTTTTTGGGTGTGCGCTTTTTTCTCATCTTTGCAATTGATTGGTAATCTGTGTAAACAGAATTAGGATTATACATACATACTACGGAAGGTCATGGCACACTGACCAGAATAGCAGCAAATAAGCACACATTTATGTATGCACATAGCCACATACAGCCATTCTAATAGCTATAGTGAGTGTGTACGTACTTGTATACTTTATAAGTTTCTGTACACAGCAACCGAACGCTGCGTTGTGTGGCGTTTTGATCAGCAAGCATTTTTGCTTTTAGTAATTGTCCCTGTACAGTATTGACACAGTCTCAGTTGGCTTGTTTTACATTTTTTTGTTGCTTCCTTTCTTTTTTTTTTGATTTTTTCCAATCGTTTTACGCTCATTTCACCTCTATTGCACTGCCACCGACCCCAATGCTTTTTTTTTTCATCTACCTACCATCTTTTCAATTGTGTATCATTGCAATCAGTGCTTTC
>NW_016208149.1:0-2023 GCF_001687245.7 Rhagoletis zephyria
ACTTTGCCGGGGCCCGAAACATGGTAGTATGCAGTACTAGGTTCAAGCACCCGCCTCCGTGCAACAAAAAATATGCGCCCAAATATGCAAGGAAAGCTTAACGTCGAAAAGCTGCTCCCAGAGAGCACTCTTCAACAAACCGACATATGCGAGCAATGGAAACACATCTCCCGCTCAATAAGTATGTACTGCCGCCGAAGAAGTAGTCGGATTTCAGCGAGCCCGAAAGAACAATTCGTACGATGAGGAGTGTCAGCAGCGTTGCCAGGTTGACGTTTTTAACGTCATTTGGGNGTACGATGAGGAGTGTCAGCAGCGTTGCCAGGTTGACGTTTTTAACGTCATTTGGGTGTTTTTTGTATCCTGTTGACGTTTGGACGTTTTTTGTGTAAAAAAATTACGTTTTTTAACTTCCCAGTAATTTTCCTCTGTTATTAAATCTTATAAGTAGAACAGATTTTGAATTATTTTCTTAATAAATCTTTGTTTTTTGAAGCAATGAACGTAAAAAGGCTGGAATATTGCTATGTTCCTTCTTAACAGAACGTAATTTAGCATTTTCGACAACAGACCAAGAAAAAAAAATATTTAAAATCAACGCAATTCTTTAGCACCTTAAAACTTGCACATTATCTCTCGGGAATTTAATGGGCTATCAACCTGCATACTAAAAAAAATTCTAAAAAATCTGAATACAGAGTTGAAAATCTAGCTGATATTTTGCAGATTTTTTACAATTTTTGCACAAAGTTTGAAATGTGGATTTATATTTTGTTTGTTATATAATGAGCTAGGCTTTTATGGAAAAAATAATAAACATTAAATAAACAAAAAAGAAACAGCCGAAATCGATGACTTAATCAGCTGATCACTAGTGTATGTATAAAATGATATTTATATTAACGATCTCAAACCAGTTTAGAATGAATTTTAAATGTGACAGAACAAATGACATTTTAATATACCTTACGTACATATGTACCTTTGTATACAATGAAATTTTAATAAGAACAATTCTTTGTGCATACATTTGAAAAAGATGTTTTTGGGGAGGAAATGATGTTTTTTCAGACCAAGAGTGATGTTTTCTCATGCCGAAGACCTGGCAACACTGAGTGTCAGGAAGCTGCAGAGAAAAAAGATGCCGTCTACAGGGTCACGCTGCGATCGGGACCGCTACAGGGTAGCGAGACGTATTTGGTTGTAACTTACTAGGTCTAGAGTTGGATGTTCAGAATTGCATTTGTCATTTCATACACCAGAGTGGGTAACGAACGTTGTATAGACCCAGCGACGAATACTGGATTTTAGTCTCAATATCTTTTACAAGTTAAAGTGTCTAAAAATTCTTCTTTGGATTTTATATTTTTTCTAAAAATATGTCTACCAAGGTCACTAGGTTAAAACTGCATTGAATATTCATCTCAAAGTACAGAGTTGCATTTCTTCATTTCCACAGAAAGTGAAATCTCTTTCTTTCCCCAAAATATGTCCAAAGGACAACAAAAGCATTCGAAACATATCGAAAAAATCCTTCCAACACTTACCAACAGGCTATTAAGTTAAAGCGGTGCTCACTTGGCGCTTTTGACCCAAATACCAATACAGATGCGTAACACGCAATGTTGACTTTATCAATGAAAATCAGTGCAAACAATGCAAAGCAAAGCGGAGCATATTTCTTTTTTTTAATTATTTTCGCACAACAATTCAAAACCACATAAAAGAGAAACTAAATAAGAAAAAGAATCCAGCTGTCCAACTGCATTGCATTGCATTAAGCATGCAATTTTTTGAATAGTGTTATTTTTATTTTTTTGCGCATTTGCTGTGATAATGCGACTAAAAAGGAAATCATTGCCAACCTCATTTAGTTAGTGCTTTAATGTCAAAAACAAAAAAAGCATATACAAGGCATATACGAAAAAGGAAATCACCACAATTTATGATGAGAAAATTTCGATTTCTGCTGAGTTTTTTTACACTTTTTCAGTTTTTGCGAACTTTTATGGTCAAAAAGATA
>NW_016208151.1:0-2023 GCF_001687245.7 Rhagoletis zephyria
CAAAAAGTGGTGGTCATTCGACCAGACAAACAAATAGTGGCAGAAAGCCATTTAGTACCACAAATAAAACCAAACGAAAGGCCAGCATTCAGCCGCTCCGAAATCAACCTCTACCAAAAGCTTATCCACAGCGAAAGGCCTCAGTCGGTTATCAGTTGAAGCAGGCAAAAAGTGGTACGAGCAAGTTAAAATCAATTCCAAAATTAAAATTGGCTCCAAAAATTTCCTCTTCTCTTGATCAACACAAATCGCATGCCCCGCCAGCCAGTACTCCACTAAGAAAGGCTTCCATAGGATTCAAATTAGCACAAAGTAGAGAAAGCAAAAAACAGGCTACGGGAACATCGTCAAGTGATAATGAAAAGAAAGATGCTACCACAGGTAAACCTAAAATACAAAGAAAAGCTTTTGTTGGCCACAAACTAGCGCAAACAAAAAAAGATCAAACACAAAAAGAAAGCACAAAATCAAAATCTGAAAGCTCATCTTCTAGTGATAGTAAAGATGGTCACAAAGGTAAACCTGGCGAAGCTAAAACTTTGCAAAAATCTTCGGATGGCAGCAAACAGGAAACATCAAAGTCTGAATCGTCTAATGCAGACCAGCCTGACTCCTCTTCAACTTTATCAACAGAGGAAGCTAAAAGGCGAAAAACCGCTAACCGTTCTAGCCAGCAACCAAACGCACCAGACACACCAGAGTCTCTTTCAGAACAATCGGAAACAGGTGAAAAAGCTAAAAAGCAGCAACCGAGCGGTGACCAAAAACAGGAAACGCAAAAGTCAACCGCTTCCGCTTCGGGCAATCCTGACGAGCCTAACAACGGTCCCACAGGCACCAGCACGCACACCGACACATCAGATGACAGTTCCTCTTCAGAAAAGACAGAAGAGTCTTCTGATAGATCTCCAGGGAGAGTCAAAACACAACGCAAAGCTTCCGTCGGAAATAAACTAGAAGAGCAGAGAAAAGCAGAAGCTGCAGCTGCAGCTGCTGCCGCTGCTGCCAGAGCTGCAGCACCAGGTGAATCAGCAAGCACCAAAGCACCGCCTGCAAGGCCGGATCGGCACTACATTTCCGAAGACCGCGGCCCTAGGGATAAGCCCCCAAAGGGAACGAAATTTAACCCGGAGGAAATCAGCACGCAGGCCAGTCTGACAACGGAGACAAAGAACGCCGACAGTGATCGATTTCCGACACGACAAGTTCAGACAGACCCCGAAGCGGGTAATCGCGTTGTCTACCAAAGCTCAGTCATTGGCAGAGAGAATCTGGACAAAGGCACCGATGTGAATAATTCGGCAAGGAAGAAGGTGCAAGAGCCGAAAAAAGATGGAGAGGCGCAACAGGGTGGAGAGGAGGGTCAGNCAAGAGCCGAAAAAAGATGGAGAGGCGCAACAGGGTGGAGAGGAGGGTCAGGAGGAAGGCAAGAAAGATCAGGCAGGACACATGCTGGCGAAACGGTTGGGTGGCCAGGGTACTCTGGACAACGTCATACCGCAGAATGCAAAAATCAACCAAGGAAACGGTAAGGAGATGGAGGCAGTTATTGCGCAGGACGTCAAAGACTACGGCCAGGTAAGGTACACTCAATTAAACATCTACGACGATCAGCCCGATATGCCAAAAGCGACTCGCCCCTCGGAGACACGTTTCAAAGTGGAGACCCTCGGTGGAGATCTGATTCGCTACGGGATAGTGGATAATCCGCCTAACAAACCGGAAAACATGAATCCGCTGCCTAGACCCGCTGATGGTGCTTAAAAGACTATTAGTAGATTTTTACGATGCTAATTTTTATAATTAAACTTTTTTGTTTTAAATCGTTGCAAAAAAAATTTTATCTCTACTAGTGTCCCTTTTCCTATATAACAAGTTATTAACAAATTAGCGAACATTTTATGCCCTGTGCTGTATTTTGTGCAATATTACAAATGTAGCATTTGCACTGACAGTGCAAAAACAGTTTGACAACGTGGTAACACGCAATAGAGCTACTGCACACTGAAACTGTAAGCCATCC
>NW_016208152.1:0-2023 GCF_001687245.7 Rhagoletis zephyria
GAGAGGGGATTAGTTTTATTTGAAATAAATTAAATTTAAAATTTCGCAAGTAAGTATTAAAAAAGAAATATAAAAAAAGAAAAATATAGATAATAAAAATTTTAATTACATCTTTGCGTGCATAACTTAAAGTTAGCGATATCGTTATCTCTACCTATGTTAAAATTGATATCGATCGATTTTTATTGTTATCGATCTTTTTATTACTATCGATATTTTTATAGCTGGTGATACTTTCATTGTTGTTGATATTATTTTGTTATCGGTAACGATATAGACATTTATCGTTGTTGTTATCGAAATCTCTATTTCTCATTAAGATAAACCACAAACTTGCCGCCATATCTTGAATTTCAGCAACTTTATTGAGTTCTAATTTTTTTTTTTGCTGTACATAATNAACTAAGACAGGAATACCACCAGGAATATTTTAAAATTAAAAAAAAAATAAAGGTTGCTACCAGGTGTGATAAAATTTCATTTTTTTTAATCGCAAAAATTTTACAACAGTTTTACCTTGACCAGCTATAATGCAGCGAGCTTATGAATTTATTTGAACAAGTTTTAATAATATGCCAAATTTATCAGATTTCAAGTCAAAATTTTCGAAAATCAAAATCTTAAGTCGGAGATTCACTTTTATTTAAATTCTTTTTTTTTGTACGAAGAACAATCTCCGACTTGAAATTTTGATTTTTGAAAATTTTGACTTGAAATCAAACAAAATTTAGATGTTGATATTTTTAAAGGCCACCCTAATATTTCTAAATCGGTGGTGCTCTGCAATAACGGCACAACTCAAAATTCAAAAAAAAAAACCAAACCCCTTACTGCAGATACTTACGAAAGTAAGTAGTAAGGATCCCTTAAGTAAGTCGTAAAGATAAGACATATATTAGACAATTATTAGAGACATGAGACACTTAACATCAGCAGAAGTTTTGTATATTTGAATTTTGAGTCGTGCCGTTATTGCAGAGAACCATTTAGTCAATTTATCGAACATACTTGGCTAGTGTTGTTTTTGTAGCACCTCACTAAATCCTGCCTAAATCAAGGAATCTATCTACAAAGTATTTTCGCCAATATTTAGAAATTATATGAACAGGAAACGGCCAATTTGACGGGATTTGACCATAGGAAGAGGGTCAAAATCGCTTAGGCGGTTACATCGCCAAATAAGAAGAAAAAGAAAAAGGGGGTTTCGTTTGATTAGAGTCACGCTGACAAGGTTCAATTTAGCTAGGCAGAAGTTTAGACTGCTACACTGCACAACGGTAAAGTGACTCTGATCTCATGAGCCTATTCATCCCCAATAGATGATGTTTGGAATGCGATGACGGTATACGCGGGGCGAAAATTTACGAAGGTATTAATTGATTCTCGATTCGTGTGTCTTAAGACCTCCGCCTGGGCCTTGAGAATCATGAGGCGTGATATTAAAGTCCTTAACACTGGGCATTTGGTCTCGATGCGTAAATGATGCTTAGGCGACATCATACAGCTTACCGCGATGATCTTAAATATGTCATTCGACAACTCTGAAGCTTCGTCCATTGCCATCTGATATGCCATTCGCTGCAGCAACACCGCTAAAGTCTAGTTTAGCGTCTCTCGGCCAACCGTTCGTTGGTTCGTTCTACAAACGTTCTAGAGGGTTCCAGTGCAGAAGAAAACTTAGCCAACTATTTCTAAATGAGCTTTTCTTCCCAACTAGTCAAATCGGATCGAGTGAGATCTGTATTTATAACAAGTTAAAAATATTTGATTGAGCAAAAGTGTTATGCCAAGTATTCATCTTCCTGCACAGCTACCAAACTTAGTTGACCCATTTGCAATTAGTTCATAAACAATTTCCTACTCAGACAAAGTACAAGGCAGTGCCTAAAATCTCTACGCACCTGCAGTGGATATCTAACAGTTAATCAAAACATATGCCGCTCATGAAAGCATACGCTCAACAAAACTCCACTGATCAAAAATGTGAAAGCACTTAACGCATTTGCACCAAGAATCCGAAAAT
>NW_016208153.1:0-2023 GCF_001687245.7 Rhagoletis zephyria
ACGTAGCTACAAATGCATGTACAGACTTAGTTGCTTATTTCCATGTACGAGCATATGAGCTCATAAAACATGGAGATCTGTTATATGTATGTAACATTTGCCCAATTTTCGACTGGCGTAATTACGTTTTACTAAAACAAGCAGTCGCTTTTTTAGGTTAAGTGCCAATTCTAATATTTTTCCTTTTTTTTTGCAGAAAATGAATTTTGCCATGCTACGTGAAAGAAAGAAGTTTTCAGGTCACATAAGTATTAGGAGCTAATTTTATTTGAAACGGAAGAGTAATTTGTTTTAACCAAAAAAAACAGTATAACTAACATGCTTTTAGCGTCACTAACGCTATGGAGCGAAAGCAGAAATTTGCTTGCCTAAATTTTGGGTCGTTGAGATAATAACTTAAAGCTTTTGAAAACGAACTTATTCAGATAAATATCAAATAGTAATAGTTCTGAACTAAAGTTGAAGTTCAGCCAAAAACTCAAAAGCGTTCAAAAATTTTTTCAGGTGTACTCCCAGAGAGAGAAACACAGCAACAAGTACGTGCAATTCGAATGAGGAATACGCCCTTATCAACGAAAACTTTTTGACAATATTCTAGTAAAACTTTAATTCCATCACTTTTCGCTTTCACTAAATATTTTTTGTCACTGTAGAATTGCTGGGACTGCTAAGGGAAATACTTAACCACATGATATAGGAGGTTTGACCTATCTCATCTTATTTTCAATGTATTTTCGTTTGAGATAGGGAATTTTTCAACCGAATTCTGAGATAGGGTGTTTTTCAACAAAATTTTTAAACAGGGCGTTTTTCAATCAATTCTGCAATAGGGCGTTCTTGAAAAGTGTTTGAACCGGCTGCCGAGATAGGTCGAACTCAGCCGTCGATATATAATATAGTGAATTTCCGATTTCAAAATGCAATAACTTTTCACTGTACAGACTCTTTCTGATTTTTTTTACAGAATAAATTATGGTCTTCCACTTATCCAAACTGATATTGCAGGATTTAATTTCATTGGTTGATGTTCGAATTTTAAGTATTATTTCAGTACAAAACGAACGAAATTTTCGTGTTCATTACCCACGCACATATCGCACTCTAAATCAAAAACACTCACAACTCGAAAAACCACAAATGTTCAGGAAACGCAATCAGAACACAAAAAGTCTTAGTAATGTTTTTCCAGTTAAAGACAAAAGTGAGAACAAATTTTGGCGGATGATAGAAATAGGGCCCGTCCGTGAGTTCTTTTATGAGAAAAAAAAACGATTTTGAAAAATTCTTACTGTTCTCGATTTAGGGTGTTATATGATATGTACGGTGGCGGGAATGCAAATAGGGAAAAGACAAGCAAGTTTTGGCTATTTCTCTTTGTCTGAAAAACGTTTTTTTTTAGGTTTTTATGAAAATATAGCATGCAAATCAAAGTGTTAAACTTTTTGGAACATTTATAAAAACTCGACGAATTTTAACAAATGTTGGTTAAAATCTTAAACTTTTTAATCAGATTTTTTAGCATTTATTTGAGTATGCAGTTTTGTGGGCCATTCAATTTTAGCATGAAGTGCAAGTTTGAAATAGCTAGTACTTACCGTTGAATTTTGATGAAACTTTGTCGAATTTCGCTAATTTTTGTACATAATTTGAAGTTTCGGCTTACATGGTTTTTTTTGTTAGATAACGAGCTACAATTTCAAAAAAAAAAATAATAAAGAGTAAATGATCGAAAGGGAAAGGGCCAAAGAATGCTAAAATGGCTCTTCCCTATTTATATGACGTCACTGCATGTATTGCTCGTATAATCAAGACATTGGGTTTCAGTTCCCCCAGGAATATATTGCATTTATGTACTCAAGTACAACGGCTTACATTTTCAACATGAATTGTAAATGGAAAGCAGGGATTTTATTATCCTGGTGCATACTTTAGGCGGCTTTTGTTCGAGTTAGATGTACACTCGAGACAAACAACTGATGGTTAGACAAAAAGTCAATCTAGCGTATTAAATACTTGATTTGGC
>NW_016208154.1:0-2023 GCF_001687245.7 Rhagoletis zephyria
CTAATAATTTCTTCCATAAGTCAAATCAACCTAAATTTGAAGCCAATAGTTAGGTAGTAGTTAGCATTGTTTTCAAGTAAAATAATGTTTAGATATCATGAAAGATGTAATTTATAGAATCATAAATGTAAATGCGGAAAATCANTTATGAAATCTTTAACTGGTCATAATAATTACTTGAGTTAGTCAAATTAACCCCAACTTGATACCATTAGATAAACACTACTTTGCTTTGTTTTCAGGTAAAACTGAGTTTTGAAATCTTGAACGTTGTAATTTATAGAATCAGAAATGTAAACTCAAAAAATTATATGAAATTAATATATGAAATCTTTAACTGACTGTAATAATTACTCTCAAAGATCAAATCCTTTTGAGTTCAACGCCAATAAGTAGGTATCCGTTAGCTTAGTATTCAGACAAAAACCGCAACTCAATAACTTTTACGGTGTATTTTTTAGAGTCAAAACAATTCGTATAGAACTTATTCGAAAAGTTCGAAATTATGATCTTAAAAATGCACCCGGTGTTCGAATCACCCCAAGTTTGGTACCATTTGAAAGATGCCATTTAGCTTGTTTATTGTGTGAAAACCGTTTCTCGGTATCTTGAACGATGTAATTTATAGAANAAAGTCAGTGCGGAGGGAGAAACATCATTTTTTTAGTGAAGTTAGATTAAAAACAAAAAATTACTTGTTTTATTACCTTTTTTCTAACGAGTTTTAATTTTTAGGCTTATTTTTGGTGCACAGGCACTCATTTCTTAATTTATCATTGTCATTTGATGAAGGGTAGGTGATAAAAAGGAGAAAAATACGTGGTTCGAGTACGCAATTGTAAGCCGGACCTTTTTTGAACGGTTAAAAATGAGAAAAATGAGAAAAAATTTTTGAATTTTTCTTTTTCTTTTTCAGCAACAAGCAATGTCTATTATCAAGTTTTTTTGCTGTTGTTGTTGTCTGTGGTGGTTTCTGCTGACAACTGACAGACAGGCAAACATGTAGTTGCTACTGAACGAACAAGCAAAAAAATAATGTGTGATGAAGAATGTGTGTTTGAAAGAGTTTTCTATTTTATAGATTATCCACAGACAGAATACAAGAGCACACATTTCAACAACACAGCCTAACCACAAACTGAAGACAAGTTTTTAGGGGGGTTGTTTTGCCAATGCTTTTTTTCGCACTGGTTATTAATGGCCTGCTGATATTATCGGTGTGTTGGTGGTGTTGATGGTAGTGGTAATCAGCGACGAGCTTAGCTGCAGCAAAACCGGNGACAAGTTTTTAGGGGGGTTGTTTTGCCGATGCTTTTTTTGCACTGGTTATTAATGGCCTGCTGATATCATCGGTGTGTTGGTGGTGTTGATGGTAGTGGTAATCAGCGACGAGCTTAGCTGCAGCAAAACCGGCGACAGCAGTGCGATTGACAATTAATTTAGATCGATGGGAATTGACAGGCTCTGGGAAAGTAGAGAAAGGACTTCAAACTGAGGTTGATTTCATTTTCCAGTTTAAAAGGAAGAGTGTGTTGTGTAACATTTTTGTTGTTCGTTTGCCGCTGTCTGTGTCTGGTGTCATTCATTCGTTTAGCTGTTGTTGCTGTTGCTACTGCAAATTAATGACTTGCCTCCTCTTTCGCGTAGTGTCATTTAGTAATGTGTTTGTTNGCTGCAGCAAAACCGGCGACAGCAGTGCGATTGACAATTAATTTAGATCGATGGGAATTGACAGGCTCTGGGAAAGTAGAGAAAGGACTTCAAACTGAGGTTGATTTCATTTTCCAGTTTAAAAGGAAGAGTGTGTTGTGTAACATTTTTGTTGTTCGTTTGCCGCTGTCTGTGTCTGGTGTCATTCATTCGTTTAGCTGTTGTTGCTGTTGCTACTGCAAATTAATGACTTGCCTCCTCTTTCGCGTAGTGTCATTTAGTAATGTGTTTGTTCATTTTTAAAAATTTAATTTAATACAGCATCACCTCCACTCGGTGCATCCTCAATTTTCCCCTTTTTGCAAACGACTGA
>NW_016208155.1:0-2023 GCF_001687245.7 Rhagoletis zephyria
TAAAAATTAATGGATTCAATTCCATCATACTTAAACTTAAATAAAAAATTTCGTCTGTCGAAAATAAAGTATTCAAATAAATAAATAAATAAAAATATTATAAAATAAAAACTAAAAATTTATAAAAAAATAGCACAAAAAAAATAAGTAAAAATTATATGCATTTAAAAAAAAATTAATTAAAAAAACCATCAATCAAAATAAAATTAAAAAATAGAAAAAATAAGAAACCGAAAAAACAATAGAAACAAAAACTAAAATAAATAAGTTAAAAAAAAAATCAAAATAAAATATATAAAAATCGAACAAAATTTGCAAACTAAACGAAAACTAAGACGTAACAAAAAATAAAAATACTAACAAAAATATAAGAATAACTAAAAATAGATTTCAAGTAAAATTTTTATTAAAAAATAAGCTGATAGAAACAGCAAAAATAAAAAATAATTTTAATTATATTAAAAAGGCAAAAAATTATATTAAAAAATAAAAACATTAAAAAATGAAAATATATAAATTTTCAATAAATTTTTAAAAATTAATTTAAAACAATATTCCAAAAAATTAACAACAAATAATGAAATATGAAAAAAAACTAAATAAAAAATTAAAAAATTAAAAAATCAACAAAAATAAATAAAAACTTGAAAAATATTTAAATTACATATATAAAAACTAGTGTATTTAAAGTATGGGTCCAAATAGAAAGTTCTCTGCGCTAATTCCAACCAGGGAGGAATCGGTAGTAGTGAAATTTGATGTGCAGCTGCATGGAAAAGTGGATGGAGGAATATTTTTCGTGAAACCCTGCCCTTAGGTGCATATTTCTTTTAAAAAGACTACTATGGTGTCTTCCTGGCTGAGTTTTTAGCTATTATGGGACAATTGCAACAATGCGATTGTTAACGTTGTCGCCGATCTCTTCAGGACAGTCTTAATAACGTGTGAGTGCCCCTTCAAAAAATATAGAGGGTAACTGTATGACAGACAAATTTGCAAGGAAGGGACAGAAACAAGAAAATTCTTCTGGAAAACAATACACAGGCATGTCTATTGCTACTTGTAAGCTGTTGTTGAAAGAATTTTTCGCTGTTCTAGAAAATGAGAGATGGATAGAAGTTAGGAACTGTCTGATTTTTAGGCAAGCTTGGCGTAGGTGGGATCAAAAAAGGCCTCGGAGCTAATATACGTATTTCCCANGAACCTGCGTGAAGTTGCGGATATAAGCCTAAGGTGCCAGAGGAGATTGGTAAGCAAGGGGGAGTAAAAATGTAGTGCTAGCCAAACGGACCTTCCCGCCAAAATAAAAATAAAATTAAATTGAATTAAAATAAGTAGATATTCTAAATTCCCGTAGAAACGTAAGAAATCCAACAAAAAAAAAAACAAATGAAGAACAACGAATTATTGAAAACAATTAAATAATTATGCGTAGTAAAGCTATGTATGTAATCGCTTCAAACTATTCAATTTTGCTGCAAAGCTGATAGATATTTCAGTAGGTTAATGAGTTATGGCTATGTGTGTAGCTTAGTAATTGAGGAAGTCATTACAATGGAAATCGCAAAAGGTAATTTATTAACTTGTCACGGCGAAAAAACCAAAGCCAAATGCTAAATGCAATGAAAAATAATCACCAAATGACTAAGTCATGTCTGTTTTATGCTCAGCGACTGCAACATTTAACAATTAGAACTTGCAATAAGTTTTCTTATGTTTTTTTTTTACTCAAAGAATTTCCATAAAAAAACCTACAATAAACGTTTTTCAAAATATGCTGATTTCACAGTAAATATGTATACATTTTTTACTTAATAAATACAATTTTTTTTTTCGCTGGCCACACCACCAGCAAGCAGCCAGCCACCAATTGGCAACCGGCACTTGACAAACGACGGAGGAGACAGGCATTTATGCGCATAATTTCTATATAATATGTACACAAATTACCCACTTCCCTCACAGTTTTCCCCGCAATCTAACGGGTGATTTTTTAAGAGCTTGATAACTTTTTTTTAAAAAA
>NW_016208156.1:0-2023 GCF_001687245.7 Rhagoletis zephyria
ATCGTCTACAACCTCAATCTTATAGTCAAACTTTAACAATCGCCATTGCACTATCTAATAATTTTTCTTTGTCACTAATTTCATGAAGAAAAATTTACGGAAATACATACATGTATATATGTATATGTATGTATATTAGACCACGTCAAAAAAATTTACTAGGATTAATCAAAATGCTCGAAACTATACGAATACATTGATTACATTATTATGCATGCTCAGATTCGCTAAATTCAAAAAAAAAATCCTAATTACTAGATTTGAACCTAACAGGGCAAGCGATTAAACATTTCGGAATTTATAGAATCTGAGCATGCATAATACTTAAATGGCATGTAATCAATGTATTATTTATTATAGTTTAGAGGATCATTACTTTAGAAAATACTAAAATCAGAGTCCGATGGCAGTCAAATTGAAGGGTTTTCATTTTTTTTACGCGTTCTAAAGTATCTATATGTATGTAATATGTTTTTGTTTGGAAAGATATCGGAATTTGTACTGACCACCAAAAAAGTGTCCACACAAAATTCGTTGTGAAAAGGATTCGTTTGGATCCGAATGGATCAAAACGGCAACATTGATTACATCACACACCCGCAAGTACATATGGACGTGTATTACGTGTACATATGCACATATGCGCATATGTGTGTAAATTAGGGTGGTCCAAAAATACGTGGAAAAAAAAGGAAGTCGGAATTTTTATATAAAATGCAAGGAAAACTTTGAGCACTTTGAGCGCTTTGAGCGACCTCTAAATATTTTTTGATTTCAAATGAAAATATAAGGGTCTGTTTTTTTCGATATAAAACAATCCTAGGGGGTGAGAGTATTAAAATTCCTACTTTACTTCATAGTATACAGTAAACCAGCCATTGACAATATGCTTATTTGAAAATTAATACATGGCAAAAGTACCCACAAATATTTGTTGATATATTTGACACCTGACTTTCGTTAAAATATCTAAATGTTGTACGAGTTAGCGTGTTTACAAACAGACAGGGCTGAACCTATTCATCTCATCATTCTGAATATTTTGATATACTTTACTTTCTTTCTTTACTTGCATTAATTCATGCATTATCCTCTTTCAAATGTGAATAAGCGGCTGAACAAATACATACAAATTTGGTGCATTTGAAAATTAGAGAGTTCTACCTTAAGCTAAGTAATACCTGTTTTACCGCCTAATCGATGGGACCATTTTACAAAGTCAGCCCACCATTGTTCACTCAAAGTTGTGTTCGGAACTGCATCCGGTCAAAATCGCTTACGCTTCACGCTTGATTTGCTCGGAATTTTGTTTTTCTCATTATCTTATTTTATGTGACTTGAAAATATTTTTCACTATAAGAAAATATTTAAATTTGATTTCATTTCACGACAACTGTGAAAAAATATCNTTGTTTATGTAAAATAGCGGTTAAAATGGTTGGGGGGTTGGCTAATTATACATTGTTTATCAGTTTAAAAGAATTTCGGTTTAGTTAGAAATCCCCTAAAACCATTTTAATTAAAAAAGATGTTAACCTTAAGATTTTACGACGGTTAACACGTCTTGTGAATCCCCTAAAAGTCAAATAAGCGTATTTACATTTTTTGTTTTGGCTATCTGGATTACCGTATACTGTGCTTTACTTATTTTGGACCACCCTAGTGTACATATGTACATAATTACAGTCGTTCGTTTGCATTAAAACATTGTTGCACTAGTTGTTATGGTTTTTTTTTCATAAACAAATTCAGATACAAATCAGAGGTAAATAATAACTGTGGATAAATAAATTGTGAGTGGAAAAAACAGGTAAACAACCTTGCAAAAGGTGAAGCAGAAATCAAATACGCGAAACTGTCGGTTTAAGCGACACAGAAATTAATGAATTTTAAATTACTTGCCTGAAAAAAAATAAAAATAAATGAGGGTATAAAAACATTAACACAGGTTAATGCCAATGCAAAAGCAAAACAAGGAAAGATAAATAAACAAGTGACAACAACAACTCAGTGGAGCATTTAG
>NW_016208157.1:0-2023 GCF_001687245.7 Rhagoletis zephyria
CAATACTTCATCGATAAAACGCCCCGAGCCGACTATATTAAATTGCCGTATCGTACATACATATATGTATACATAAAAACCATTACAAAAAACTTTAAATTGGTTTACACAGTTCGGCAGTTTGACTTTTTTACCACTTCAGCAAAACACATCGTTTTCTGTGGATTTTTTGGTGTTAAATCCAAATCTAGCCGCAGAATTTCTCTAGCGCGTCAGGAGTTTGAGATATCTTAACTTTAAAGTGCCAAAAACACGGTTTTTGGCGATATTTGAGGTTATATTATGAGAACAACAATTTTTGTTTGATCATTTCTGCGAAGGGCATCATTTAGTACAACTCTTCCCATTGAAAATTAATTTTCTTTTGTTGCGATTCGATTTTTCTTTCTCGAGATATACCAGTTATACCCTGGGATTCAGTAATCCAGTGTCATATCAAGTCACTAAATTTGAGATTAGCAATTGTGACCATTTTTGTGACTTGAGATGATTTGGCTATTTAGTAGGAGAGTCACAAAAAGTTTACCAAAAGTGTGGTGAAAACAAACACGACAGTCAACTGATAGCGTTTACGTATGCCTTTTGCTGCATCGCCCGGAGAGTCGCAATGGCCAAGGCTGCCGGCCGCGAGGGTCCGGGTTCGAGTACTCCTCGGGCGTAGGGATTTTTTCTTTTCTTTTTATTTAATACTTTTTTATTTTTTTTTATTAGTTTTATTTTTTTAATAATTTTTAGATTTTAATGTTAAAAAAAAAGATTTCTTTCAATGGATTTGTATGATATTAAAGGATTTTGGTGTATCTCCTAACAAAATTCTTATTGAACACATTTCCTCGCTTCATATTCCCGTTTTTTTTTTAAATAAGATGGAGAGCAAATAACTATTTCTCCATATTTTTATTTTTGAGACTTACTCTTAGCCAGCTGACAAATTAGTGACTTTTTTTTGAGACTAGAGACGTGAGACAGCGTACTGAATACCTAATAGACTCAAAATCCAAGTTCACCATCAAAAGTCACTATTTGTGACTAAAGACCGCTTACTGAATGCCAGGGATAGTCAGTCATACTATAGTCACTATAGTATAGTGTGTGCTGTGTGCCGTCCTCGGTCTCGGTAAGAAGGATAGTGCGGTTCGTGATCGGTAGTAGTTCAATGAAAATACCCAGCTAAAAATCTGGAAAGTAGAGCTAATATAAATAAAATAATAATATTATGAAGAAAATCCTGTTCTGGATCGTTCAATCGTTTTTCCTCGTCGTTCGTGCGTGAATTTGTCTTCGTGCTAATGTATGGCAGAATATGGGACGTATGCATGATATACCTACATACATATGTGGCGCGTTATATACAAATAAAAACGTTATTCGCTGTAACAAATTGACTAAAATCAATAATAAGAAAATATATACGAAGAAGGCAGTGCTGAATATAGAAGCGTCTAAGTTTTAAAATCAGATACATCCCAATAAACATTGGGCTTGGTTAACAATTCGAAAATGATTGGAAAACTAACATTTTTTTCAAGTCTCACCTTTGATAACGAATGTGGAATAGCTTAGTATTCGATTCGAGAACTAGGCCATTCTCCAGCAAAACGGAACCTTCGTTATCCAAAGAATTTTTCCTTTGTTATGAATTCGAAGTCCAGCCCATTATCGAATTGAAATTTTAATGAGAGAGACTGATGCATTATATTTCCATTCGAAAATGAGCTGGATTTCATTTCCTCTCTTGTTACTATGGCTTTCATTTTTTTTCGAACCCATCTCGAATGTATTTCTAATACACTATGAACGTTGGAAAACTAGGGTTGGTTATGAGTTCGTTCTCAGTTCGATATTCATATTGGATATCGAAGGTAATTTTCGAACGTTCGCCAAAATGTTTATAGGGATATTTCTAATTTTCTATGTATTTACATAAATTGGAATTATTAGGTGTTTAATAGTTTTATAGTTAATACAGATATACATATACATATTATTTTTTGTTTGCAGCTTTTCCAATTTAAACATAAAC
>NW_016208158.1:0-2023 GCF_001687245.7 Rhagoletis zephyria
AGGAGGAATGCCTGTAATCACACCGAGAGCATCCGTTTGGACAGGTTCGCAAGCGTTGCAACTTCCTTTCCTTTGGATAACAGGTCAGTGCCGCATATCTAATAACGGGTCTTACGACCATAAAGTCTCTGGTGGGCATAACATTCGAGAGAGAACGCCGTGGCATAGAGACAACTTCTTTCCGGGCTGTCGAAAGCAGATTTGAAAACGACGAATAGACTATATGTGTCGATGCAGCGTGGCATTCTTCGTCATACCAGTCATAAAATCCGACCACTTCTTCCTATCGGATTGTTGAAGAGTTCTCTCTTAGAGCAGGGATGAGAGTCGAGTGGCGAAGATTCCAGCAGTCTATTGTGCAGCTTTTCAACGTTGCGATTTCCTTGTGTTGCTTGATGCAGAGTTTTTGCTTCGGTGTTTGGTCCTAGGCTATCCCAACATCATTGATCGAGTTTCTTGTTTCTCGGAACGACAGTTGGACCAACGATCCATTCCTTGTCCACCCTTTTTTTAAATCTCTAATCACCATTTTGATATCGTGAAGGAGAATGTTGAAGAATCTCGCTTTGATGAGGATTGTGTGTAAATGCTCGTCCAGCGCGGTGACCGCCAGTAACGGACCCTCTTTACCTCCACAAATTTAACCCGAAATGTATGCTCCTTTAAGTCGTAGCTGTAGTAAAAGTCGCAAGGGCTCACGCATAGCAGTGATGTCAGCCGTTGTCATTTTGTAGGACGACAACCAGCCAGGCATTCCAGGTGAATGCCCTCAAATCGTTTGTTTGCCGTGGTCATCTTCAACATTGGAGGTAATATTCTAGGCTTGTTTGGTGCTTTAATTTGGGGTTGTATTAACTTGGAGGGTCCAATGCTCAGCGCACAGTTCATTGGCGGAGGATACTACTAAGAGATGCAAAGAATCGATTTGGGTCTTAGGCGGAGGTTTTTAAGGGTAGTCGGTAAAGAAACAAGAATGAGATGATCATTTTTTTTTTATGTTTTCATAAAAAATTTATATGAAACTAGCATGATTCAATAACACAAGGTTATGTATTTTGTGACAGCTAAAATTTGACACTCCTTTATCTAGATTTGTATTTTGGAAGTAGGAGAAACGTACATATGTTATTTTTTCATGAAATAACCTTTTTTGAAAAAACTGCATGATTAATGGTAAAGAAATTTTTATTATTTAGAAGGTACAAGCTATTACTTTAATTCGATGTACATATTTTATTTGGGTTTTAAGTATTAAGTGATAATAAAAAATATAAGTAAACAAAGCAAATATACCTCTTATATCTTTTTTGTTTATTACCTGCGCCAAATAAATTTGGTATCGTTGAAATCAGACTTGTTCGAGAAATTTACGCTAATGAAGCTGATCCCAACGAATATTTAGTATGAAGAATTTTTGGTTTTACTACCAATATAACAAGAAACTGTAGAGTGTGCAACATTATGCACAAGTAAAGAGGCCGATTTAATGAGTGGGAGCGAGAAGACTGTTTTATTACAAAAACCTTTCTATTATTGAATCATGTGAAACTAGCAAATACCTGGCATGCTTCACTGCGCCTTAAAAAGTATTTCTGTGTTTTTTTGATATCAGTATTGTAATTTTTTATTTATTTTACCAATTGAATTAAATAAAAATTTTCAAACAGGAGGTAACTCGCTCCAAAAATGTTTTCGGCAGTAAACTTTCCTAAACCTCTTCAGTTTGATGTCCATATTGCAATATGTATTCTATCTTGTTAATTAGATGAAAATTTTCAAACATGTGGCAACCTCCACAAAAACATTTTCGGTTGTAAGCCTTCTTAAATCTCTTCTTTTTGACAGCCATATTGGACTATTTACTTTATGGTATCAATTAACTTAAACTGTATTTTTCAAACAGGTGGCAACTCTTTAACCTTTTTCTTTATGTATTTGAAGTTAGACCTCTATCAATACATCGTTGAAAGCTGCATTCAATTTCATGCATTAGTTTTCGAGTGATGTGCGTACAAACATACAG
>NW_016208159.1:0-2023 GCF_001687245.7 Rhagoletis zephyria
CTTTACAATTGCCTAAAACGCCATTCTTTTCGGTAAACATCCAACCGGCGAGCCAATCGACTTCATATGCATGATTCATCATAAGCATACAATGTTCTTTACCACTGTATTTTTTGAAGTCATCGGGGTCCATATAAACATGTAATTTACTATTCGAATACCACTCGGCGAAAAATAGTAGTTCTACATAATGAAAAAATCAAGTAGTTTTTAATTATGAAGAACGGGGGGGCAGATATTTCAGTTCGATATTGTTTGCATAACACTTACGTGAGTTCAGCGAATAGCAGAGATAGTACATGATGCGCCGAAAGAGCACAACATTGAAAGGTTTCAATCCCACATGTAATATTAACTGCAGCAGATTTATCACCAGTCCGGATATGAAGAAAGTGACGGCAATGCATAAGTGTATCAGTCTTAACTTTTTAAGCTCTCCAAGTGAAGACATGATTTATGTACAGATATATCATTCGCTGGTATCGTTCTCTATTAAATTGTTTTCTGTAAAGTAAGAAAAATGCATTTTGAAACGATTTGCCTAATTCAGTTCACGAGAAAAGATTCTGCAGCTTTGTTTGTGAGCCACTTTAAGCGTTTTCGTTTTTCATTTTCGGCTTCGCCTATGTAATTTATTTTTTTCATTTAATTTTATGTTAATTACATATGCCAAGTATACGTACATATGTATGAAATTCACATTCAACCAGACTACCGAATTCAAACTCACTTTCACGCTAACTTTTTAATGACACTAATTAGCGATCAGTGCATCTCTGCTCGCCACCATTTAGCTAGAAGTACTAAAATTAGAGCGCTATGCATTCGTTAATTGATGAAAGCAAAATTCGCATTTATAATAAATTCTCAATTAAATATCGATTGAATAGATTTGCAAATATGTATCAAAATGACTACATTTAGCAATAGCGACATTGTAGTAATAAAAATGCTTATCAAACATAAATAGTACATACATATGTATGTATGTATGTATGTAGATATGTGCAGAAACTGCCGGCGCTTCAAGTGTGACCAGGTCAGAAACTGAAGGCCAATTCTCGTTCCGTGAAAAGGTGAAGTGAAAACATTTTTCTTCACTTAAGAGTGAATTTCAACCCCAATCAATTCGATTTCAAAGTGACTTTGCTTCAANTTTTAAAAAAGCCTGTGGTGTGAGAGGATCCTTCTTTGATTAAATCTAGGGGAAATAACTCTAATTTTGTGAAAAGGTATTTAGAAAACACAAATACTTAGTTACTTTAAATTTACTTTTAAAAAGTGACAAATATTAGCCAAATTTCTAAATAGATTTTTAAAAAAAAGTCGATACATTTTTAAACAAAAAAAAAATGCCAAACAGGCTTTTTTTGCAACTGCTGAAACCAAAGTTTCCATGTAAATTAAATGGCAAAAGCTAGGTAGAGTTGTGAAAATTCTAATCTGGTCACTTTGCGCGGGCCGAATGTTATTTATTAATCAAATATGAACTTTGTGTTACCGCCGCCAATCATCTCACACTATGTAATAATTCGTATTAATTAGAAACTACGATAAGAGTGACATATTATTATGGCTAAGCAAAGTCTAACCCGTTATCTTAATAATACGCGTTTTTTCGCAAAATAAACATAAATTGCCGATTGTAAAATGTTTAACCGAATTTCGTATGATAATAAGAGCTTCTAAATACGTTAGACTTTAACCCTAATTTGATGAAACTGTAGTAGGCAGAGGAAGTGCGCTGCCATTTGTGTGTATAGTATTTATGTTCGATATCCACAATCAGTAAATTAACAAATTGCTACCTCGCTTATATAATTTTAAAGAAAATCCGTGACAAATTGGTTAGTGAACTATTCTTTAACAACTTTAAACGCACTCTTAGCTATCAAAAAAATTTATTTATATATTGCTTTTTCGTTATCAATTCGTGTTTGTGTGTACAAAGGAATTTACAATCTCCGAAATAGCCAAATCAATGCGGCACGAACGTATGAACATTTACATATACATACATATG
>NW_016208160.1:0-2023 GCF_001687245.7 Rhagoletis zephyria
GATATCCCGCGCCCATCTCTTGTTGAAACTATCGCAAGGTATGACTCGCTTGGAGGAGGTGGTGCTCATTGCCTATTGCAGAGTGCTGTACCTGTTTTCTATGGTGTATGCACGCAGTTTGTGAGATTTTCTTCATAGTTCAGAGGCCAGCAATATCATTCTACAAATATGTGTAATCATCTTCGTGCCTATGAGTATGAATTCATTTATGCATGTGTGTGCGTGTGCGTGTGNATTTTGACATTGCCGGGCAAGTAAATGGAGTGCCAAGCTGTAACTAGCACAAACCGAGTTGCGTGGAAAAGACGTAAATCTACATATGAATATGTATGGATGTGAGAAGTGCTGCCACAATGATTTTTTATTTGTAACCAAAATTATCAAAAAAAGTTACACAATTAGACAAAAAATGTCCAAACTTATTTCAGGAGACATAATCTCTAGCACATATTGTTAGGTCAGAAATTCTAAAGTAAGAAGTCCACATCGTGCTTTTCTGGTATTCAGAGCTTTTCATCCTTACAGCGCTCTAGTCAGCTATGCTTTCAAATAAGCCGCGAAAGCCCCAATGTCTGAAAAGTTTGTTATGTGCAGTTCTCTAACTTAAGTCTGGCGGAAAAACTGAGTTTGTCGACCCTTCGCCGCTTTCAAGAATTGGGACTGCCTTGCGGTATATTTGGGTGTACATATTTTGTGTCGTAGATAAGCTGCGATGTTATTTGACCAACGTGATCAGGCGATTTAACACCTCTTGAACTTTTTAATGAAGCGTAACTGTTGCCAAGTTATGACCGAGGTAACAATCAATAAATAGTAGAAAGTGGTCGAAATTTTTCTCAAAAGATTAACGCTTTAAGACTTGCAGGAATTCTCGAAATTCTGCTAAAATGCACACCTGTGGACTAGTAGATAGCTTCATGTAATGGGAGCGGGTCAAGGGGATTGATTGTTCATTATCGACTTTCGTGGGTGGTATCAAACGACTTACAGGGCTATTCTGGCAACTGTCAACTCACCACAGTCTTTTGAAAGAAAAAAGTCTTTCGTATGACAATTGTCAATTCTGGCAACTATATCGGAAGCTCTTTACTGTCTTTCGAAAGACTAATTGGAGATCTGCTAGCGAGGAGGTCTTAGCGTTATGCTTTTCTCTTTTTAGCAATACGTCTTTTTAAAACTTATACTAAATTAAAAGATTTATATATTTTTCTTTTGAAATCAATAAATATTAATAAACAAAAGAAAATTGAATTAGAAAAGAAAAAATGTAATAAAAAAATAGATAAAGTACTTAAAAATTAAACTAGGATAAAAATATTTTTATTAAAAAAAATACAAAAAAGCAATTAGAAAAAATTTAATAAGGTCCTAAAAATTAAATGAAATACATTTTTATTTTTAAAATAATAAAATCTAAATACTAAAAAGAAAATTAATTTAACCAAACAATAGCAAATTATATTTAAGTAAAGAAAAAAAATAAAATTAATTTCTTAAAAGTAAATGAAATAAAAAAAATATGTTTTTCCTTACACAATAAAATCTAGGAAGTCAAAATGCTAAAAAAAAATATTTAAAAGAGAAAATAAGTTCCTGAAAATTAAATGAAATCAAAAAATATTCCCCTAAAAACAATAACATACAAACCATCAAGGACATTAAATAAAAAGGAAATTAAATTAAAAAAGGAAAACAGTACTTAAAATGAGTTTTTAAAAATTTAATTTTTTTTAAATATAAAATCGGAAAAATTTAATTAAGAAACAAAACTTAGATAAAAAAAAAACAAAAATTCCGCTGCACCCGGACTCGAACTCGGATCTCTCGATTGGCACGCCTGTGTCTTGCCCACTCGACCATTGTTAGTGTTGGAGTGATACGAGCTGAATGATATACAATTGCTTTTTCTCAACATAGCTTTTCACCATGAGTGGTGAATGAGAAAGCTTTTTTCCAACACTTTTGTGCTAGAAAAACACAAGTCTTTCGAACTATCTTGCCACCTATCATTAATTTGTCTTAC
>NW_016208163.1:0-1137 GCF_001687245.7 Rhagoletis zephyria
TTTGCCAATCTAGCCGGTCGGCCCAAAAAGTTCTGGCAACACTGGTCCGAGTCCGAGGAATACGGGATTGCACCTATTGACTTCTCACATATTGAGAAATATCAATTGTGAAACCAATTCTTTCACAGTTGCTCTACAAAGTTCATCGTCTTGAGGAAATACAACACTACAAATGTCTTCACAAAAGTGACCCACATGTGCAAGCTGCAATATGATCGTTTCTACAAAGCTAGTGGCCGATAACGCTTTGCCCAATTTGTGACATATGTATGAGTCATAACTCTTTTTGCTTGCATTCTTAACGTTGTTGTTAAGAACGTTGTTGTATAATATTGCAGTCACATGTGTGTTTACATTACTGACCTTACTTACTAATTATTTGTAGACACACAACACCCTTACCCTATAAAAAAAATGATTTTGTAATCATAATTGACAAAATTATTTTTATATTATAATTTTACATATGTTTATATACTTTTACATATTTCTAGCTTATATTAAATTATTATTGTGTTATTCTTTTTCTACATTGTCCATATTTACAGTACTGTTAGATCCGTTATGTGATATAATTTTAAAAGGACCTTTAAAAGGTTTATCTAATTTTTTCTTATCTCCTACTTTTAAATATACGTAGTCTCCTGTTTTAAATTTTGGTTTGTTAATATATTTTTGTGTATTGGAGTTATGTTGTTTATTTTTTAACAAATTTTCTTGTGCTTGATTATGTGCATATCTTAGTTTAATTTTGAATTTATTTATATAATAGTCTAAATTGTAGAATGATTCTTTGCTTTTAATAATTTCACAAGGTAAAGAGCATAATTTACCATATACTAATTCAAATGGTGTATAGTGAGTCTTGCTATGTGGGGTGGTGTTGTACGAGTATGTGTAGTATGGTAATAGCTCATCCCAGTTATCCTTTCCGTCCATTATCATTAAGAAGTCATTTAAAACTCTATGGTTTATTTTAACTGTACCTAAAGTTTCATGATGGTATGGTGTTGATCTTACTTTGTCTATGTTCATTAGTTTACAGATATTTGTCAATAATTCGTTCGTAAATTCAGTACCTTTGTCTGTTTTTAATTTCCTAAAACAACCATATTTTAAAATAAACTTTTCTACTAT
>NW_016208163.1:1332-2023 GCF_001687245.7 Rhagoletis zephyria
TTAACCATTTTATTCATGCCTTTCCACACATATTTTTGTTTGAGTTTTCCTATGCATCGTCTTATGCCGCAATGGCCTGCTGTTTTTGAGTCATGGTATCTTTCTATTAATTCTTTTATTTCTTCTATTTTTGGGTTCCGATCGGTTCGTATTTCTATTTTTTAAATTTTAATATTTTAATAGGCTTGTCCGATCTTGCATCCTTTAGTGCAAATAAAACAAAGTTATTCCACTATTGTTGCCCAACGTTTCGCTAAACTCATTAGCATCTTCAGGGGCTGGTTGTTTATTTTCACTGTATCAACAATAAGTACAAAAATTACAAATATGCATTAACGTTGGACAAAAATTACATAAGGAACATACATGTATGACGTGCATATGAACATAAAAATTGCAAATGAATTATACTATTTTACTACTTACAGAAATTTCTATTTTAACATATTTAATTAAACTTAATTTTACTTCGGTACCATCTATTGTGGTAGTCTTGTCAATACTGGTAATTGCTAAAATTCGTCATAAACATAAAATGTATGCAGCAGCAATGTCATCGGTATCTTCTTTCTTGTTTATTGTTTTTTCTCTTTTTTGCTTTATTCTTAGGCTCTCCAAAGTATACCTTGTCTTTTCCCTTTCTTCCTTGTCTATTATTATTGTGTTTGCAAAGTCAGCTGTGTGCCCACTA
>NW_016208164.1:0-1800 GCF_001687245.7 Rhagoletis zephyria
AAAAATAAAGAAATAAGAGACATGACACCACTGTGTTGTGTATGACACGTGGGGACACTCAGATGGCGCCGTGTTCATATCAGTACACTGCGCTGTTGCGCTGAGTTAGTGCGCTGATACCACAGGGGGCGCCGGCGTTATTGAGCCAGCGCTATAAAAATTGCACTATCACCCATGTCTACTAACGACTAAACGATAGAGCGTAATAGCCCAGTTACGCATAGATAGATGTTTCATTCGTAGTATACATATGTTTTTTGTTGAATGTTTTATTGACTTTAAATACAGTTTTTGTTCTTTTGTAAAAAAAGACAATTACCCCAACGTTATAGCAGGAGTACAGAAACAAAAATTACACCAACTACGCACAATTAAATAATTTTGACATTAAGAACCACCGAGGCGAAAATCTAGCTGCTCCGATAACACCACCTTATTTCTTTTAAAAAATCTACCAACTTCTACCCTTTTTTGTATGTAAAATCTACCAATATTAATTTTTTCAAAGTTCGTGCACTGCGTACAATTTTCGTATCCAGAAATAAACAGGAAACGGCTACAATTTTCGTTAATTCACGTATTCGAAATCGTTCAAAAAAAACAACGAATAGAAAGCGACTACAGTTTTCGTTCATTTTCGTATCTGGAAAGCACTCGAATATGATGACGTTATTTGAAAACAATTACAGTATTTTAGTTTTTCAAGAGGCAGCGGCTGAGCGTGCAGAATAGTGTGCTAGTATTTGTTCGCTTTCAGAAGGTGCCGTGTTCGATGCCATCAGGTACTTCCTTAATTTATCTTTTTTTCGAACTATGAAAAAGCATATGTCAAGTGCAGAAGCAAGGGTTGGAAGGCGGGGGGGTTAAATAGGGGAAATTTCCCCTCCCAAATCCGAGTTGGTCGAAAAATCCGAGTTTGGTTACGAATTTCAATTACACTCTTGGTATTGTAATTCTACTTCCGGAACAATTTCGTGGTAATTGAAATTTTTTTCTGATATGAAATTTAACCATTTCTTATAGATTTTTTCGCTGAACTCATATCTGAAAAATATGCCCAGCATTTTAAAATACATCTCTTGTCCTTTCACAAGCCGCACAGTGTGCTTTTTGAACACTGCACGCGAATTAATCGTAGCGCTTTCGACAGAAGCAGCATTTTGATACGAAACAAAATGATTTTGAGAGCTAAAGTAAATCCCTTTCAATTGTGGCCACTGAGCCACAATTACCCCTTGACCTTAAAAAAATTGGTGAAATGTAGTGTTCTTTGAAAAATGTAGGTAGGCAGGTTGTCGCGGTCGTCTATAAGACACACTTAGGCTCAGGGCCCATTGTGATGCCGCATGTTGGGTCAGCAACTCCCAATCCCTCCTAAAACCATTTTGAATTTTGAACGCATGTTAGAAGATCCCTGACATCTAAGGTCCTCCAAGTTGTCGAAGAATTTCCTACCGAGAGTGGAGAGTCTTCGTCTAGATAGAGCAGGGCATTGGCACAACAGGTGCAGAATCGTTTCCTCCTCTTCTTCATCTTGACAACTTCTACAGAAGTCATGTGAACGTAGGCCAAGTCGATAGGCGTGCTTGCCAATTAGGCAGTGTCCTGTTATGACGGATACTAATAATCTAATATTGGACTTATTTAGACTCAGTAGTAGGCCAGTGGGTTTGGCGCTGAGCACCGGCCATAATTGGTTGGCAGTTTTGCAGGTGATTTCGTCCTGCCACCTTTCGTTCGCTACTTTAGTGAGCCTCTCGGAGATAAGTAGCTTACAAGTTTGCAAGGGTATTCCTATTT
>NW_016208164.1:1857-2023 GCF_001687245.7 Rhagoletis zephyria
GCCATAATTGTTTGGCAGTTTTGCAGGTGATTTCGTCCTGCCACCTTTCGTTCGCTACTTTAGTGAGCCTCTCGGAGATAAGTAGCTTACAAGTTTGTAAGGGTATTCCTATTTCGACGTTTATATCCTCAAAAGGAAGTTTCGTGCCAAGTCGCGCCAGTTCGTC
>NW_016208166.1:0-2022 GCF_001687245.7 Rhagoletis zephyria
AAACTCCACTGCCTATTGCCTCCTACAATCTTGTAGCACCATTGTTCCAACGCCTATTTGCCTTCCAATTTTTGTGTCTGGCTCGTCCTATGCATTGTCGCTCGTTTGCTTCATTTCTTTACTTTGTCTCTGCAATCCAGAGAAGACCACCAAGTCGAATGCATTAAACGCTTTGATGTGACCGTAACCAGCGGCGCGGTGTTACGCTCGCTACCTTCGCCTATTGTCTGTTGCTTTGATCATTGTTTCATTTTGCTGCTTGCCGCTATGGGACACGTTCGTCGGCACACCAGATGTCTATTGAGTAGTAGGAGGAAGTGTTGCGTTTCTTACATTTTTTGGCGCTTTTGTCTATGCGTATTTGCGAAATGTTCTATTATTTTATTGCTACTACATAATTCTATAGCTAGCTGACGAATATTCTTCATGCACTAGAGCTACAATAGTGGCGGGCGGTACAAAGTGTTGATGGTTGGAGATCTGTGTTTGTTTTTTGTTCTTTGAATTTTTTTGTTACATTTTTTTGCTGATAATTTATTGTTAATTTTGTTACAAACTGTAGATTATCACGTGCTGTTCGAGCCATAAGTTGCCGACAAATGAGGCGCAAGGCCACCAATTTAGTAGCATTGCAAAAGACCACACAAAGTAGTAGGTACTGACTTGGGTAGTTTTTTAATAGAAAATGGAACAGTATTTTTCTTTTTCTGTTGTCCGATATCATGTTGAATTACATGTCGAATTTTTTTTTAATCAGCGAACTATTTCAAAGCAATTTAGTCAGATTTAAGCTGCCAGATCTATGGACGACCCTCAACCGCTTGCGGAGCGCCTTCAGTCTACAAGGTACTGCGGTACTTGCAGCAATACTCTTAACGCCGGGGGCGACGGATAATAGACTATAGCTACGGTCATATCTCTGGTTATAGATCTGACTAAAAATCTCCCGGCGAGTATAGTTTTAGGTGTCTGCCTGAGTAATGGGCTAGGACTTTGATCTCTACCACTGCTCGGTCGGTTGTTATTTTCTATCAACACACCGCTCCAGCATACCCAGAAGGATATAAGATCAGGGACATGCTAGTACGTCGCTAGTATGTGTAATCTGGATACCGACCCCCTTCCGCTTCAATTAGACTTACCGTGAGGTAGGTAGCTCTGCGCTGCAATTTTAAGTTTTTCCCGTTTCCCCTCAAATCAAATATATATAGACGAGCCTCTTGATGCTCAGAAATCATCACCACTCAACCATTTGTGTTCGCTGGAGATCTATCTGGCTGTCAATGCAGCCATTGCGCTGCCCTAAACCTTCTTTGACGAAGCCATTGAGCACAATACAGGAGATGTGGGCAAACAAAATTTTTTTCAGAAGACAGACGGCATTTGCCGTCCACCTCCACATGATACATGGATACTGCTTGGATTTCTTCAGGTGCATAAACTAGGCAGCTGTATGCTGAATTGCCTCCAGACTCAGATTCGGATAGCACAGAGATCTCTGAAACCATTAGAATGGACACTTTTTACGGCTTTCGTGCATTAAAAATCTAGTAAGGCTTGGTGCCAAGTCTAGTGAATGGGCTATTAAAATTGCCAAAGAGACTTCAACGACCACTACGACCTTCTACCGTGTCTCAATAAAACCCAGAGCGGTTCAAATTAGGACGGCAAACACACCTTTAAATTGAGTGGGAAGATGTGTAGAGCTGGATTTTGTGCCGGTTGGCCCTAACAACAAGCCAATATCAGCAGAGCAACTGGCACAGCTGCAAGAGTTGGCAGCAGACAACGTGATTGAGATTTGAAACGCCCGAGTATACCTCTTGAGCTAGATGGTTGTTGTTGTTGTTGNCCAGGACGGTTGGTATCTCAGTCGTTGTCGTCAAGTTCCACTAACGGCAGCCCTAGGAAGTGTGCAGCTTCTGTGGGGTTGGTCCACGGGGACAAGGCCGTTAGGGTTGTCGGGTTTTCGGGTGTGGGGTCTCTCCGCATGCCGGACACTCATTTGGCACATCCTCATTC
>NW_016208167.1:0-2022 GCF_001687245.7 Rhagoletis zephyria
AAAAAAAAAAAAATAAAAAAAAACTGAAAACAAGCCCAACAATTTTTCCACGCCTATTATGTACTCATCAAAAGTAATTGAAACTGAAATGCATAAATTGCAAGGAACAAAAGTTATGATAAAAAGTAAAATGCATTACCTCAACAAAGTCAAACCACCCGAAAGTGTAACGTGATGCTGTAGCGGCGTAAAGTTTTTGAAGCATCTCAAAAAAAGTAAGCACGAAATATGTACATAGAAGCACAACAACTCTCGCCATGTGTGTGGCCATCCAAATTACGAATAATTGCATCAATTGTAAGTTTTCGGTATAATTTTAATACAGTCGCCAGAACGCGTTGGAAATTCTCAGTTTATTTGCCCTGAAATTGTCTTTCTGCTAGGAATTCAGGTTTTTTTTTTTTGTTGCGATGTAACCACCATTCGCTGATGTACCGCACTCTTAACTCTCCCTTAATTTCGTTCCGCTATAAATTCTGATAGGGGTAGAGACTACCGATTTTCTTCGACATAGCTGTCTCACGGGTTATAATTAAAAGGGACAGCAAGGAAACGCTTCAGGGACTGCCTGTAGTTTAGTTTCCTGTCTTGCCTCTCTGGTAAGCAATGCCCATGTTTGCAAGAATGCACCTTNCGTAGTCTTCCTTGCTGAAAAATTCCTTCTCTGTGCCGCGGTTTCCCATATCGCTAAAGACAAAAATTACACAGTATGAGAGTAGCTTAAGACGGTGCTTTGGATCCCTTGCGATACCACGCGCATCATGACCTATTCCGAGGCGTGTTCTCAGGTTTTTCATATCACTCAAAACCTTGAACTTTTCTAAGCCTATGAATTTCCTTCCTTCAAATTATCTAGAGCAGCACTTTTATTGGTCTCTACACCTTCTGCAAAAAGTTTTTTCGGAAATAGCCAGTCTTCCCGCATATCTCCGGAAGGAAATAGTAAAAAAAATGTCAGGGTACCGATCCCAAGTGAATGTTGATCTGCTCATGTTGCTCTGAAAAAATCTTGTCGCCCACTCTGGTCTCCAGCTAACATTCGCCTGTGTAGAACTATGGAGATGCATCCAATTTCGGTGCTTCCCTTCAACATGTTCCTTTATGTGGTATTTATATGATTTGTTGCTTGAACCCACTGCCGTTGCGCACTGACCCAAATCAGTATAAAATACCATTACTACTGATCGCTGCGTAGAGTAACATCCTGGTATTGAACGACATATTAAGCAAAATTTATAGGTCTCTGAAATTGAAGCGCTGGTCTTAGCTTATCTCTAACAGCGCTTGCTTCAGTAGGTACTACATATCCATTGACATTTATGTACATATATACGTAACTTTAGGTTAATCAACCTTCGCTTAAGCTCAAACATGACTTGGTTATGAATATAAACGATTGATGACAGCGATAATTATTGAATTTATTTTGAAGTGTATGTTTTTTTCCGTTTGAGGCTTTAAATTTTTGCTTCTTAATAACCCGTCCCAGCTCATCAAGCACAAACGTTAAATAGTTATCTTATATTTTTTTTATTTTTGTTTTCAGATGAAATCAAGTCATTCCTTATTTTTAGAAATTTTGGAATATTATTTAGCATTTTGGTCAACAAACAAATGTAAACAAAATTGCTTTTGCTCATTGCCGAAAATGCTCACGAAAGTAAATTATATTAATTTACTCAAAGCAGAAGAAAATAAGGATGAAATAAAATACTCATTATTACGGGCGTATAAACTTTGGGCAGAAACGTCGCACAGTGGTCTGAGGGTGGCAGAAAGTGCCAGTTTCGAAATGTCTCAAAATATCCAAATAGGTGGTTGGTTAGTTTCCAGATATGGGTACTAACACTTTTAAAGGATTTTTTTCAGAGAAAAATGGGCGTAGTTAGAAGTATTCAAAGGGCACAGGAAGTCGTTATTGTATGAAACATATTTCTACAAGGGCCCAACAAATGTAGTTGAATAATCGGTGTCGTTGAATTTCTCTTTACCTTTAATGCCAAGATCAACAGTACGCAAGCC
>NW_016208168.1:0-2022 GCF_001687245.7 Rhagoletis zephyria
TTTAATGTTCGGCTCCGCCCGAACTTAGACTTTCTTACTTGTTTCATTCAACAATTGCTATTGATAAAAAAATGGCTTTGATTTAATTTTTTTTTGCGAACAATCAAAGTACGTCATTACATACCTGTCCATTATTTTCTTTTTATTTAGATAGGTAATCATTTAAAATATGTAGGCAATCAAAAGCTCTTCGGAATTCCAGTGAAAAGAGTTTTGAATGTTCGCCTTTTATCGATATAGATTTATACGTATGTACAGTGGCGTAGCCACGGGGGAGGGGGGTTTGGGGGATAGATCCCCCTTCGTCAGTTAAATGAAACTTTTTATTTTTGAATTAATAACACAGACTGATGACAAATTATCTTTTAATGAATATATAAAACTATCGGTTGGTGCATTTTGTATTTGAATATTGNATCGATATAGATTTATACGTATGTACAGTGGCGTAGCCACGGGGGAGGGGGGTTTGGGGGATAGATCCCCCTTCGTCAGTTAAATGAAACTTTTTATTTTTGAATTAATAACACAGACTGATGACAAATTATCTTTTAATGAATATATAAAACTATCGGTTGGTGCATTTTGTATTTGAATATTGGCGAAATATACTAGGCCATTTTGCTTAGTTCCCCACAGTGTTGGGAAATAAAATTGTTCCTTCAGTACGAACTCTATACAAAAACTGTACCTTTCGACCGTAAATTGTATCGACTTTTTAATTTGCTCATATGCATGCATGCATACATAGATTCCCTTCAAGACCAATGATTTGATGGTATTCACGGGAAAGTTTATGTAGGTACATTTACATATTTTACACTTTTAACATAAATGTCAGGGCAGATATTTTAAGATACACTTCTTAACAAACAATTTTTTTAAAGTTATTATGAATGGATAAAAGAGACATCTTCAGTACTAAAACTTGACATTTCAAGTGCTTATCAAAACTTTATACATTTTAACTAGATTCCCCATTTATCTTAAAATTGTATAATTTTAATTATTTGTTTATAAAAATGCAGTCNTAAGATACACTTCTTAACAAACAATTTTTTTAAAGTTATTATGAATGGATAAAAGAGACATCTTCAGTACTAAAACTTGACATTTCAAGTGCTTATCAAAACTTTATACATGTTAACTAGATTGGCCATTTATCTTAAAATTATATAATTTTAATTATTTGTTTATAAAAATGCAGTTTACACTTTAACAAAACCCGTATAAATCCAAAGTTTAATCTTTGCGCAACATTAAAAAAATCAACAAACTTTCTTAAAGCTTTTTAATTAGATTTCCTAGAAAGACATGTTTTGAGTACGCAGTTTTGTAGCCCGATCAATTCAAATAAAGCGCAATTTTAAAATACATAGCTGCGACTTATCGTTGATTTTTAATATTTTTTTTTTTGATGAAGGCGTTGCTCATTTTCTTCATTAAAAAAATCGTCGAACATACTTAGATAATATGGAAGAAAATTACCGACATCGTCAAAAATATGCCATACATCAACTGTAAATCACAGCTACTTTAAATTTGCACTTTATTAGACTAAAATTGAATGAGCTAAAAAACTGCAAAATATTAAGAGATAAAATTGAAATAGAAAGTTCGAAATTTTTACGAAAGTTTGTCGATTTTTTTTAATGTTGTTCAAAGATTAAACTTATTTTCATTTAGTGTTTGTTAAGGAATAAACTATATTTTTATAAACAAATAATTCAAATTACAATATAATGAAATAAATAGTCAAATCTAGTCAATATGTGAGTGTCGTAAAGTTATGATATTTAAGAACATCTCTTTCTTAATTAACGATGACACTGTTTCTATATGAAGCTTATTTCGACATTTTGACTTAATAAAATTTAGTATCGAAAATATTCTTTCAAAACTTGCCTAGGAATATGATATAAAACTTTTTTTTAAAACTTATAAAGGCAAAAACCAGAAGGCGAAGACAAAATGAGAATAAAAAAATTTCCCGCAGTGAATTTTCAGATTTTTAAAACGGTA
>NW_016208169.1:0-2022 GCF_001687245.7 Rhagoletis zephyria
GTTTTCGTTCAATTTTTACATTTTTCGCTCACTTAGGTTTGAATTTTTTTCGGAATTTTTCGCAGGATGAAACTTGTCTTTGGCCATTTTGCTTTAAAGTGTTTATTTTTTTTTTAATTTAGTGCATGTAGATAGATACATAGGTACTACATACATATATGCATTTTTAGCCATTTTACACCTACGTAGTGGGTATATATTTGTTATATTTTTAGTTTGCTGGCCGCTTTTCGGTGGAGCTGATGAAGTAATAAAATGTTATTTCAATGCATCTAAGCGACTATGTTATTTAGCCGACTGTTAATGGGCGCTAAATGCACGTCTGTATGTAGAAATGTATGTCTTATGTATGTATTTACACACAAATTTATCTACTTAGATGTATGTACTCATATATTAGGGTGTCCCAACGCCACAGGCAACTTACCTAACTGTGTAACCAACCAGCTTCTGCAGATGATTAGGAGCGATCTGGGCTGGCTTTGTTAATTTGTAGTATTACTTTTTCGCCCGTTAATCCTATGGTCGCGCTATCTTCTGCTATCACAGCAAAGCATCGGCACTTGACATTGATAGGGCGTCCATTCTAAAATGGAGGAAAATGTTTTTTTTTTTATATTGCAAAACGCAAAAATATGATCTACCAAATCGTGAATGTGCCATCTTTTGGTCGTTTAATCCATTCGTCATTACATGGGACATATATGCTTTTCCACATATTAGGATTCTCCGGACGAAAATACGTAACTTTCGTTTGAAACATCTTGCTTTAGCCGCGACTCAGGCTTCCAGAGTTATGCTTACGACCATTAAATTGAAGACCTCGCTTGAGAGTGAATTGACCTGCTTAAAACCTCGTTCAGTCTCAGATGGGTCGAAAATGTCCTTCCCAATTTGAACGGAACTACAAGTTGTGCTCAATGTCACTCTACATAGCCGTTTTAGTTTTGTGGACGTCATAAATTTTAAAATTGCTTTGTGGAGGAATCTTCTTTTTGTGCTGTGCATGACCATTCCCAATTTATTTTCCAAAGTTTGACGCACTATGCAAATCAAGTCAATGGTGGGATTGTCAGGTCTGAAGTTACTGCGATTAGACCAAATTAGTTTGTCCATAAAGGACTTCAGTCTTTCACAGAGTGTTATCGATAGGACCTTGTACGCCATGCTGGTGTGCCAGCGGCCTACCAGCTCTTTGCCGCTAATCGATTCCGGGGGCTTTGTTGTTATAAAGCCTTGATCGACTGAAGTAACGTCAGCATTGGACCTTTAAAGCGTCTTTGGTTCTTCTTCATCAAACGCGCCACTGATGTCACCATTCAAACCCGTTGAGAATTGTTCGACTTTCATCTCCGCAGTAACCTGCAGCACACTTTATCCCTGTCAGCATCTAAAGCCCTTCGCACTGACGAGAGGCAGTTTCTTCCTTTGCAATAGGCGCGCCCCTTTTTTCTTCTTCTTTCGCTCCAGTTTTTGAGTCGAGTTTTTCGGCTGATACGCGTTCCTCACTACCCGAGTCGAGGCTGGCTCTTTGCGGATGTTTCGATGCTGGTGTCTAGTAGTACATACTACAAACTACCATGTTTGGTACTGCGGCGGATTCGATTAGCCTCTCTCCGTTCCCGGAGATATTAGAACATCGCGGCGCACAAATAGGGTAAATGTTTTTGAAAGTAGCCTCATGCAGATTGTAGCAACTTGTTCCCTGATGGGGGTGAATCTAGAGAGTGGATGGCGCGATTTCTGACCAACACAAATACCACGGCGAATTTGTGTGCCGTCTCATAGTTGCTTTAATAAACGCTGCACGTTGCATACTGTATGCAGTAAATAAAAAAATAAATAAATAAATAAATTGGTTGCAGGAAATTTTGTGGTAGTTTAGTATATGGACCGGACACTTCAGGTACATATTCGTTAATTGTGGCTATATTCAATAAACGATGGCCATCAACTTTGAGAAGAAAATTTCATTGGATATTTTTGTTCTCCTTTCACTGTAAACGGTTTTTAAGTCCTGCT
>NW_016208170.1:0-2022 GCF_001687245.7 Rhagoletis zephyria
GGCACCTTTTAAGAAAAGACGCTTTTAGAGATCTGCTGCTGATAAGCTGCCATATGTATAAATGAGTTTGTAAAATGATGCGTGGCAGATAACATAGGTGTTGCGGTAGTAGCGCAGTAAATTAAAACGACGCGTGCTTAATGATTGCTGGTTCATTTATTACTGAACTCATAGACACCTTAACTAAACTGACAAAGCTGAGAGAGTGGATATGTATTGCGAATATGCGTGAGAGGCGCGAACATACCGGCCCCCCTTGGACTATTCATCCTTAAATGAGTAGTTCAATAATTTGTACATTATTAAATTACAAAGTTGTGAAAAAAAAAAAAAATAAAGTATACAAATCATGTGGTGCATAAAATATGAGTATATACTACTGAGATTTTTCATCATCTGATAAAATAGGTACAAGCTTTACGATGGGCCTAGTCAACAGGCCTTCGGCAGTTTTGATATCTACTACTCTTGTGTAACCATCTTGTCCAGGATGGTGTTTGACGACACGAGCTAGCTTCCCATTCGCAGGAGGAATACGTTCGTCCCTCACCACGACCAAGTCCCCTTCTCGTATGTTTTTCTTCGGACGCACCCACTTAGCTCTAGTTTGCTGTGTTAAAAGGTATTCTAGCTGCCAGCGATGCCAAAAATGGTTACGTACGGCGGATATAAGCGGCCATCGTTGGTTCATATTACCCTTAAAAACGAGCTTTGTAGGTTATGGTAATGCTTTGAGGGGCTCGCCGACCAAAAAGTGACCAGAAGTCAATGTTTTCAGGTCAGGAGGAGAACTCGAGAGCGGGCGCAAAGGGCGTGAGTTGACGCAAGCCTCTACTTCGGTGATCAGGGTATAAAACTCTTCGTACGTCAACAACGTCGATTTGAGGGCTCGCCGAAGGTGGAACTTTACACTCTTAATAGCGGACTCCCAAAAACCGCCCATATGAGGACCGCTTGGGGGATTAAACTGCCATTCTATGCTAGAGTTCGCAAAAAAATGCTGGAGGATCGGATCGTTCATCGCCTGTTGAAATACTGTCCGTAGATCCTTCTCCGCACCCACATAATTAGTTCCATTGTCAGATACGTATGTACGGCAATAACCTCTACGTGAGACAAATCTTTTAATAACACTGATGAAGGTATCTGAAGACAAGTTACTCGCTAAGTCCAGATGAATAGCGCCAGTGGCCATGCAAATAAAAACAGCTATATAACCCTTGGTAGACTTTGACCCGCGGCCTTTGGAGAATTTTACGCTAAATGGGCCAGCCATATCTACGCCGGTGACAGAGAAAGGTCGGCCTGCGTAGTTAACCCTAAAGCTTGGTAGTTCGGCCATCATCTGTTGCTGTCGAATAGCACTTAGACGACGACACGTGCTACAATTATGAAAGATTGTTCGAACCAATCCTCGTGCGCCCATTATCCAAAACCTACGTTATAGTACGGTCTGCATAAGTTGTGGTCCACCGTGCAAAAGGCTTTTGTGAAGATCATTAATTATCATGATAACGATGATGGACTTTGACGGTNAGCGCCAGTGGCCATGCAAATAAAAACAGCTATATAACCCTTGGTAGACTTTGACCCGCGGCCTTTGGAGAATTTTACGCTAAATGGGCCAGCCATATCTACGCCGGTGACAGAGAAAGGTCGGCCTGCGTAGTTAACCCTAAAGCTTGGTAGTTCGGCCATCATCTGTTGCTGTCGAATAGCACTTAGACGACGACACGTGCTACAATTATGAAAGATTGTTCGAACCAATCCTCGTGCGCCCATTATCCAAAACCTACGTTATAGTACGGTCTGCATAAGTTGTGGTCCACCGTGCAAAAGGCTTTTGTGAAGATCATTAATTATCATGATAACGATGATGGACTTTGACGGTATAACGATAGGAGACTTGATGTCAGGCGATACAGCGGAGTGACGAATCCTACCACCCGCCCTTAATATGTTGTTGTCGTCGAGAATACGTTGAGCCGAATTAGTGAGCTGCGAAGCGAGATAGGTTTAGAG
>NW_016208171.1:0-2022 GCF_001687245.7 Rhagoletis zephyria
TTTTTTTTTTTGCCATAATATTACTAAACTAGCGTACCCGGCGAACTTCGTCTCGCCCAAATCTAATTTTTTGTAGGAACCACACTTTCGCCAAGTATTCATTTAATGACTTCCAGTGGCGCATTTGTCTGATCTAAATATGGTTTTGGTGGTCGTCAGAAGGCATATCGTCCGTCGCTATTTTAAATAACCTAACGAAATCGTTTTTGGCCGTGACGAAATTCCTGCAATTTTCCAATGATCGATATTAGAGTTGCCAACGAAATAAATTTGAAAAGCCGTTTTTCTCTTCATTCACTATCTGGAACAATGATCTGGTTCAATGAATCTGTATATTTAGCATAGTTGGTGGCAAGTTCGAAACGGGTCCACATAAATCCAGTATACAAAGACTTATTTATGGTAGATCGCCATAAAGCAATGAACTCAGGGGTTCTGATGGTTGATTTAACTGTAGTAACTTGATTTTAACCCCTGCAGATCTCAATCCCGTTGTCTCCGAATGAAATTTTTACGCATTGTGAAATTAGAGATGTGATTTTCTGGACCAATTGTAACCAGGGACGTGAACCGAATGAAAAATATGTTCGGTTCGGTTCAGTGGTTCGAACGGTTTTTGCACTTTTGGATTGGTTCATCAAAGCAAGTTTAAGTGTCAAGTGTCTGTCAAATGAGATGGGTCACATGGTAAACAGACATGGTAGGTATTACCATGTTTAACAAAACGAAAAAAAGTGGGCACATTTATCTATTGAAAATTGGTTGAAACGATCCTTTAAACCTTTATAGAAAGTGGTTCGGTGGTTTGTGGAAAATTTCGGTTCTGTTAATGGTTCAGTTAATTAATAGAAAAAAACGGTCTTCCGGTTCAAAACTGGTTCGGTTCAAAACCGGTTCACGTCCCTTATTGTAACACGCAGAAGTTCGACATACTCAATGGTTCAGCATGTTAAAATAATCGGACATTCACGGTATTTCTTCTAACTTAACGATGCAGATCGCTTTTATTTCAGTTGCTAATGAGCTGGTTCCTGCTGAGGTCGTCCTGCATGAATTCGCGATGAGTGCACTCAAAACTGAACACTGAAAGTAGGTACAATGCCGAGGAATTCCAACTGTCTTCGAAGCAATCGAACCATATTCGCAAAAGAATATTCTTATTCAACCTTATTTGAGTTTCGCTCGAAAAATACACGAATACATATATCGAATACACGAAAAAGAAATTCATTTTGTTTTTTTTTGATTTTGTATTTTTAATAAAAATTCTATAATACGAACATTGTTCAAATCCAGCAATTGTAAATGGAACCGGTAATAATTTACAATGCACTTTAACCTAAATAATTGTTTAGCATAGATAAAATTTCGTATCTGGACAACTATTTCAAATCATTTCATTTACGATCAAAATTAAAGAAATAAAAAAAAATTTCGAGTACCAAATCGATGGAAAATCAATTTTTCCGGAATTTTCTATTCGGAAAATTTTTTCAATTTTCGTCGTGCAAAGACAAACGCAATAAAAAAGGTAGCTCGCATAGGACAATCCATTCTAGAGCTATGCTCGGTATCACGTAAGCAATTTTGTTTTATACATATATAAAGATTTACATTTTTAAATATTTGGCAACCCTATTCAAAATTATTAATTCTGTTTAAGAGTGAATTTAAATGCTTTGCATTCCCTGAATACGTTGCTATATTTTAGTCGATATATGTTTAAGTCCCAAAATTTTTAAGCGAATGGCAACCCTGTTAAAAAGTTGTTATCCTTTACCTCTACCTCCGAAGCTGTCCTTCAAAATAGTGTTTCAATCGTTCAATTTGATGAAGTATTATGGAAGATATGGCCGGATACAGTGCTTTCAGCTCTTTAAACCCCCATTTTTTTGATAAATAACTAAATTTGACCATCGTGACTAGTTTTCGCAGGTACGCTAGCTTCTCCCCTTCCAAATGATATCATTGGTTAACAGAAAAATACCTTTTAGAAATAAGTATATAGATTATGTACATACA
>NW_016208172.1:0-2022 GCF_001687245.7 Rhagoletis zephyria
TCATAAAATAGTTGTGTGCATTTAATTTTTTTCAACGTCAGACAGGACACAAATTTTGTGGAACATCGGTCAAGGTTTGGAATTTTATTACCAAGCGGCAGCTTTCGCCCAAAACCGGTGACTTACTTTAACGCACCNGCATTTAGTTATTTTGCAACATGCCCACTTATGTACGTATTTATGTACATATGTAACATATAACATGCGGCAACAATTTTGCCTCCTGCTACTGCACGTCCGTCCACAATTTATTGTATGACAATATTTTTTGGGCGCACATGTTTTGCATTGCAATTGCATAAAAACGCGCACACGCATGGGAAAGAATAGAGCAGAAAGCGATGACAGGCTCGTCATACAGTCGTTCATAAAAGTGAAGATACAACAATACATGCCGGTATTCGGCGGGTGCCATTCCCACGCATCTATCTAATGCTATGCACACTCATGCAAATCGGATAAGAATTGTACGAATGGCATCCGTCGAAAAACGGAATAGGCATGACAATTCAACTTTTTCTTACAAAAAAAAGAAGTAATTTTTAAGCAAAAAAACAAAACCGACTTCAATTCTCATATAAAAATTTAAGATCATCGTTAATTTCTTCATGATCCGATGATCGGACTTAAACCAAATTAGTATGGGTGAGGTAACACCTTTCCCTTAAAAAAAAGAATTATAGAAATCGGATAATGTGGGGCAGGCAAAGTTATGCGGTAAAATACATAAAAAAATATTGCGACGAATTGATGACCGTCTCCTTTTTGTGAAGTCGATTAAAAAACAAAAAAAACGGTAGGCCCCTCAGCGAAGAATATCTAGTGGGAGTTCCACAGAAGGAGGACAGTCAGCTTTTTTTTCGACTTTCAATGCTTTTCGGCACAAAAAGTGTCATATTTTGGGGCTGTACTTCACACTTTGCAAATATCGAAATTTCGTTTAAAAAAATCGCCTTGGAATTATCCCGAAAATGGTTGCTTTACTTTTGCGAAGTGCTGTACATTGTATGTACATATCTTCATACATTTCGTTGAACTCATAGCGTGAATTCTTGCGTTTTTCACCACCCACTGATTGCTGCCCAAACAGTGCGGTATTTTGAAATGCAAATTCTTGTATTTTTAATTGCTAAAAAAGTATCGTAAAAATTGCACAATTCCTACTTTCGTATCGTCTGATCTGGCAGTTGACCATTTAAGCCCTTGATTGTTGGATACAAGGACTTTGACACCTTGATTCTGCTTGCTGTTTTCATTTGAACTTGTCCTCGCCTCCTTCACACTTGGCCTTATTCTTGGCTGTCTGTAATTTTATGAATTGTCTACTTGACTTTTTTTACACTCTGCTGGGAGAAGGAGAGGCAGAAATTGAGAAGCCGCCACCACCCGAACCAACACTGGTGCTGGTACTGGTATCTACGCAAGTGACAGGCATTTGAATTTCAAAATAAATTATTTTTTCTTGCTTTATTTACCAACAAAAATGCATGTAGGTTGTGAAGTATATGTAGATACTCACATATGTACGTATGGGCAAATCCGAGGAATAGTCAACCAAAATCGCAAAAAATGCAGGCAATTCGAATTCTCTCATTTTTGTATCAAAAAAGGCATCATATTGTACGTCAGGATTGAAGGGATTTCTGAAATATCTGAACAGTTCCCTTTTCATCATATGGCCTCGATTGATGTCAACTTAAGGTCTTTGTTTTACTGCCTTAAAATTGTATGGAAATTTTTACAGCGTTTTTTATGTGTATTAGTTTTTATTTGAGTGTATTGAGAATAATCGCTTACTTATTCAGTAACGTGCGAATATAGATTTCGAAGGCAAATACACCGACATTAACTTGCATTCTTTTGTTCGCATAAGTACTGCTATAAACCGTCCCTTATACCACAAAAAAACCTTAAACTATTATTTTTGTCGTCCGAACGTGACTTGCTGTCTCCACAGGCAAAAGTTTTTTATTTTGATAATGTTATCAGGCAAAATTTTACCAATGGAGACCGCATATTGCT
>NW_016208173.1:0-2022 GCF_001687245.7 Rhagoletis zephyria
ATCGGAAGAGTTCAGGTTCAGTTATTCAAGTTTTTCTTATACCAACCTTTGAAAAAAGTAAAAAAACAGCATCAAAAATCTCATCATTACGATCCCGTTAAATATTTTATTTTACATTTTTTTTTTATATTTTTATGCAAATTTTTCAAGCTTAAACCGTTTTGTCATTTGAGCAAATTTTTTCAAAACAAAAATCTTTAAGAAACTATTTTTATTCATTAAAAACCCAAATTTATATGAAAACGCTTATTTTTTATTTTAAATCTATGNTTTTAAATCTATGTTCGACTATAGAGGGATAATTCAGGCCAAGGATGGCCAAACTCAAAACCGCTGTCGCAGTTTTTAAGACAATTCAACAAAGTTGCTTTCAATTGACTTATCCTGTGCATTAGGGTCGCCCTTAAAATATGAGCATCATGGGGCACCCCTTTATTTTGTTCTACGTACAAAATGAAAACATCTACGAAGTTTAAATGTGAAGAATTTTCCTAAATTTTGTACAAAACTAGAAACCCTAATTTATATGGTTTTGGTTAAAGCTAAGACAATATTTTTATAGAAAAATAACCAAAAAAAAAATTACTTGAAAAACATTGTGCATATTATTTCCGGCAACACTGGGTTTGAAAATTTTTTTTTTCTTTCAAATCACAAAAATTTGTAAAAGTTTTGACTTTGGCCAGCTATAACTCAGTTTATGAATTTATAAAATAAGTTTCAATAATAAAATAGGTACGTGCTCAGATTTCATAAAAATACGAGCATCAAATTGTATTTCGATTTAATTTTATGTTTTTGAGTGCATTTGAAATATTTAAGTGCAAATATCTTTAATTAATACAGCAAAGACTCGTTATCATAAAAACACCAAACCTGTCGCCAATTCTGTTTAGAAATTTCCTAAGGTGTGTTGCTTATTGGGGTCATTTAACAGTTAACATTAAGTGAAACACAAATATTAATGTATTTAACTCGTTTACTTAATGCACTAAACGGTAAAAGAAAACTAGTTTTTTGTGTCACTCTTGGTGAGTAGGAAATAAATTACTCATAATTTGAAGATATATTATAAATCAGTTTTATCTTGATGCATAAAAATTTACCTACAATGCAAATTAAACCCATACATGTAAACATTTAAAATTTTTATTTTTTTTATTTGACTTAGCTCAAACCCATAAATTCATATACAAGATTTGGTTATCATAATTTGCAAGCTCATCCAACAAGTATGTATGCATGTATGTATACGTGCTTGCACATTAAACAAAAAAAGTACCTATTTGATTTTATTTGGATCTTGTATACAAAGTAAAGACGCTCGTAAATATGCATTTAAAATAATTTTTAATTGTACAAAAATGAGCACTTTAAACTTGCTACGTGCCATCTTGGCGTTTATTTTATTTATTTTTTTCATCTTCGTAGAGCATTCAAATTACACCCGATAATTGGCAAACTGCCATTTTATTTGTAAACCGACATCAGCCATAGTTTAAAAATAAGCAACGACCTATGTATTTACTCTGCGTCACAGTAAATTCTGCTATTTGTGTAATATTGTAACCCTCAAAGGGTTAAAAAGTTCAATAAAAATCGCTGCTAAATTCTACTATACATAGGTCTTTTTAGAGAAGTTATGATTTGACGTCGGCTTATACATAAAATAGCGTGTTCGATACCAACGCTTGGGAATAAATAGTTTTGAAACTTTAAACTATCTACGACTGGCCTTACAGTACTTATAAATTATACTTTTTATTCTATTTTACTCAATTTAAATTTAGTATTGAATTTTAGTACTTTATTACAGTATTTATTTTATTTTATGTTAATATCTTTTATCATTATTTAATGTTTAATGCATTTCATTTATTATATTTTTCATTTTACTTTTTCCTTTCATTTAATTTTTTTTATTTCATTTTATTTAATTTTTACTCTAATATTTTATTAGATTTTTTTCTATTTTTGAATTTATTTTATTTTATTTTATTTTATTTTATTTTATTTTATTTT
>NW_016208174.1:0-2022 GCF_001687245.7 Rhagoletis zephyria
CACGCATACGTTTGATATTTAATGCACAGCAGAACTCGCATATAGATTGCATGTCTATTTTTTTTAGTGTTTGCCTATAACGCTGATACGAATATTGCTTAAAGCTTTTAGAAGTAATTTTAATGTTGCTCTTTGCTGCTGGCGACTATTGTTGCAGATACATATTAGTGAATCGGTGATTTACGATGCTACATAGAATATCCCATTCACCCACTGGTTGTTGTCGAAAAGCCAAAGCCACTTCTGAAGATGTTGCTTCTACGGCTGCACCAGTGTTGCCACACGTGAGCTTTTCCTACCAAAACTGTTAGGTTTATTTCTTTTTGGCAGGCTGCTAGGCTAAATAGATTGGATTTCGGTAGGTTTTACGACAATAATAGTTATTTGCGAAAAATTGAAAATAAATATGTATCTCAAAACATTTTATCAACCTTGAAAAGGGCTTGTCAATAAACCCTCTGAAGTCCACCATTGTCCCATTTACCAAAAGAAAAAAAAAGTGAACTTGACTAGATCCACCTTGGTAGGGACAGAAATTGAGTTCTCAGAAGAGCGAAGTATCTTGGGATAACTCTGAACAAAAGGCTCAGTGGGAACTCACATCTCTCGAATGATACAAACAAGGCTTCAAGTGCGTCTTATACCGACTGGTCCGCGTTGCCATAACAGGAGCTATACGCACTGGTTGGAGATCTTGTGTTCACTTGGAGGTTCTCAAGTCATTCCTGGATCCCGACTTATCCTTCTACAAAACCTACTATGATTAACGAAGGGTCCCAAGTATGGTATACCGACAGATCGAAGATGGACAGCGGAAGTACTTTGGAGGCGTTTTTGGACGAAGATTCCAATAAAGTCTGCCAATGGGGACATATCTAACGACATTCCAGGCGGAAGTCTTCGTAGAAGTCAAGCCGGTTTAAAGGCCTTAGACTCTTTTAAAACGGCATCAAGGCTTGTGGGCAGCTGTATAACTCTTTTGAACTACATGAGAGCCCAAAATAGCGAACGCTGTGGTGGGTTCCGGAACATGAAGGGTTTGAAGGCAACGAAAGGGATAACTTGATATAGAAAAAAAATATTAAAAACCTTAAAAAAAATTTTGTTGCGTTTTCGTTGGTTTTGGTAGGAAATTTTGGTGGGAAATAAAATTGGACCGTGGCAACACTAAGCTGCACTACTACTACCACCAAGCCAAGATCAGCACTTAACATCGCCCGCATAGTGCAATAATAATCGCTGCTAATCTGTTTATACTAATAATCACGAAACAGTATTGTTTTTAGCATAATGAAGCAGACAATTACATATGCTTGTAAGTGATTTTGCTTGACTTTTGTATAGAGATGGTAAAATTCCTTGAAACTTTTCAAATATTCGAAGTCGGCTCATTTGCATGCAAATTTTTGTTTTGTTTTTTTTTTATGATTTTGAATGAGCTGAGTATCATGAAGTCGTGCCTGAAGAGTGAGTAAAAAGCTGAGTGCCAACAAAAATATTGTGCGAACTTGTAGAATGGTTTGGAGTTTATAAGAAAAAAATTGATTACCAAAATTTACAATGCCTTTAAATTTGGGAATTAGATTAGACCAGATAATTCTGATCAGATCGCAGTTAGATTAGATTCGATTAGACTTAGAAGAGGCAGCAGGTCACCACACCCGAGAAACGATCTATTGTAACAAGCCTCTGGTTGCCTACGGGTTTTCTTTGATCCATAATAAGATTGATAATAAACTTTGCGAGCTCCATTGGCTGAATATCATTCATCTGGCTCCAGATTCGGTGGTCCTAGTGACACAACCTGCACTGATCAGAATTAACAACTCTGTTCGATAAGTGTTTCATTACTATGCATTCCTCTTCTTCTTCTTATTTGGCGCTGTAACCGCCTACGCGATTTTGGCCGATCGTAGTCCTTCAAACATTCGCCGTGGCCGTCATAATAAGGGGCGGTCTCATCCGAGGCATTGTTTCGCTTCTTCACTGGGGATTTTACGTGGCGGATCCCAAACCCAGCGC
>NW_016208175.1:0-2022 GCF_001687245.7 Rhagoletis zephyria
CATGGACCAATCTAACGTTTCAAATAAAGAACCGATGAGATTTTGCAAATTTTATGCGTTTTTTTTAAAAAAAAAGGTATCAAGCTCTTAAAAAATCACCCGTTACAAATCAAAATAAGTCGACCGCATTGTCAGAGGAGTTGTAAAGCGTCATTTGGAAAACTTACGTACCTACCTACCTATGAGTGTTTGACAAATCTTCTTCAGGTTTGCAATGTAGCCGAACAGGTCTGACAATCTAATAAACACCTGTTCGGCTTTGCCTCGTTACTTGGATGGAATAATTTCTGTAGTAGCAGGAAAATCCAAATATGTAATATGTAACCTTCAACGCTTTTCTATTTAATAATTGTATGGTAAAACAAAAATGTACACATCATAAAAGTAGAGGAGTAAGGAGTCATTTTAAGTTATAAGGAAGAGTTTATTCTATCGGAACTGTAAATATGGCTTCCAAGAATGTAGAGTTAATTGACTCATCATTAATCCCAGGCAGAGTTGCTTGAGTACACTTGAAGACGTATCTATGTATGTATGTATGTATGTACATAAATATGTATGTACATCTCACCACACCACACCTGAGAATACAATTATGTACCTATGTTTTACGGGTACCAAAGTATGTACATAGGTATGTAACTAGTTGGAGCGCAATTTATTTATGCGCATAGCACACAAACATATACACATCCACTGTATGTACATATGTACACCTGTACTTACAGAAGCGTACATACATACGTATCTATATAGGTATATAATCTACACTTTATGCTAGATCTTGCTCCTCTTTTTTTCAATGCAAGATCATAGCTGTGAGAGTGAGAGCGCATATTGGCGTGGGCGTGTTTAAAATTCGAAGAGACGCGTGTACATACATATTTGCCTGCTCTTTCGCCCCGCTATAATGGCATCCAATAAGACTTGTGGAACACGTTTATGCGCATGGCAATATGGTGGCAACACGGCGAGCATCCATTGACCCCGTTGAAGGCGAATCTCTGAATGTGTGAATATTTACTTCTGTAAAAAGGACTTTCAGAAAATTGGCGCATATATCTAACTGATGTTCTAACGAAATCTACCCTCACTTCGCTGAAGCTGTGTCATATGGTATTCCAATGAAAATTGTCTGCTCATTTTTCCACTTATTCAGGTAAAGTATTAAATTTCTCTGGAATATCGTACATACATACGTACATATGTATGTATTGTGGAATTCTAGTGACAGCATGTTCTTATGTAAATAAATATATGCATATATATATTTACAATAATTTTGACGGTCATAATTACTAACATCATTTCACTGTATCTTCGCAGATAACTATGTGTGTATATACATATTTACATCAGAGTGGTCCAAAATTGCATGTGAAAAAGTAAAGTCGGAATTTTAATGCGCTCACCGCATATTANATGTACCGGAAAACTTTTCATCCTATGGGACAGCGAGGATTCTTGGCCTTCCTATAAAGAAAATGCACTTCTGTGCTCTTGAGTTTCCCTATAAGAACTTTTATTGGCATACGTAAGATCATACAAAAAGATTACGCATGATTGGCAGAGATCTCACAGGTGAAAACAAGACCATCAGTAAAGCTTATGACACCAAAAGGGATTGGTATTCCATATGGTATCACAGCGTTACTACTATTTGCCTATGTGTGAGGAGGATACTGCGCCTTAGTGGTTTCAACTTAAATCAAAAACTTTGACTTTACAGACTAATTTTGTTTTTAAACGCTCTTTTGCATTGGCTAACGCAAAAGCTCTTATTAGGCGCCGCGAAGTAAGCGGGCATTGGCTAGTTGTTCTATAAAAAAATTATAACCCTGTTTTATTTTTATTTTGAAATAAAAAAATATTTAGACGTCAAACTTTTCCGTGTATTTTATATTGGAAAAAAGTTTTCGTAGAAAAGTTATGGAATTCTTGAAAATCAATATTTTTCGATCAGAAAAATTCGCTTCTCTTTAGGAGCCTTCCAGTAACAATACCCAATTGTTTATTAAACCA